>NW_027422630.1:774614-817114 GCF_048934315.1 Petromyzon marinus
TGGGTGAGTGAGTGAGTGAGTGGGTGGGTGGGTGAGTGGGGTGAGTGAGTGAGTGAGTGGGTGAGTGGGTGGGTGGGTGGTTGGGTGAGTGAGTGGGTGGGTGAGTGGGGTGAGTGAGTGGGTGGGTGAGTGAGTGGGTGAGTGGGTGGGTGGGTGGGTGAGTGGGTGGGTGGGTGGGTGGTTGGGTGAGTGAGTGGGTGAGTGAGTGAGTGGGTGAGTGAGTGAGTGAGTGGGTGAGTTGATTGAGTGAGTGTGTGAGTGGGTGAGGAGGTGGGTGAGTGAGTGAGTGAGTGGGTGGGTGAGTGAGTGGGTGAGTGGGTGTGTGGGTGGGTGAGTGAGTGAGTAGGTGAGTGGGTGGGTGAGTGAGTGGGTGAGTGGGTGAGTGAATGGGTGGGTGGGTGATTGAGTGGGTGGGTGAGTGAGTGAGTGGGTGGGTGGGTGGGTGAGTGAGTGGGTGAGTGAGTGGGTGGGTGGGTGGGTGAGTGGGTGGGTGGGTGGGTGAGCGAGTGAGTGAGTGGGTGAGTGAGTGAGTGAGTGGGTGGGTGGGTGGGTGAGTGAGTGAGTGAGTGGGTGGGTGGGTGAGTGGGTGAGTGAGTGAGTGGTGGGTGGGTGAGTGGGTAAGTGAGTGAGTGAGTGAGTGGGTAAGTGAGTGAGTGAGTGGGTGGGTGGGTGAGTGGGTGAGTGAGTGAGTGAGTGGGTGAGTGGGTGAGTGGGTGAGTGAGTGGGTGGGTGGGTGAGTGGGTAAGTGAGTGAGTGAGTGAGTGGGTAAGTGAGTGAGTGAGTGGGTGGGTGGGTGAGTGGGTGAGTGAGTGAGTGAGTGGGTGAGTGGGTGAGTGGGTGAGTGAGTGGGTGAGTGAGTGAGTGGGTGAGTGAGTGAGTGGGTGGGTGAGTGGGTGAGTGAGTGAGTGGGTGGATGAGTGAGTGAGTGGGTGGGTGAGTGGGTGAGTGAGTGAGTGGGTGGGTGGGTGGGTAGTTGGGTGAGTGGGTGAGTGGGTGGGTGGGTGGGTGGGTGGTTGGGTGAGTGGGTGAGTGAGTGGGTGAGTGAGTGGGTGAGTGAGTGAGTGGGTGAGTGGGTGAGTGAGTGAGTGAGTGGGTGAGTGAGTGAGTGGGTGAGTGAGTGAGAGATTAAAACAACCCCCCTCCCTCCTCATTGGTGCCGGACGGCAACGCTGTGGTGAGCAGTGCCCTGGGGAGGGCCAACTCAGATTGGCCAATCCCCTCATGGCATCTGTAACTACCACAAATGGGGGGGCTCTGGATATTTAACTAAACTTGTGCCAGAGGCCCCGGGGGGCCAGGCGTCTATGACGTCTCCTGGCCAAACCCCAATTGGCGGAGCCAAGAGATTGAATCTCTACCCTCGGGGCTCCTCCAGAAACAACGAAAAGCCACTATGGATGGCCACGTGGAATGTTCGAACGCTCACTGCGGAGGAGAGGCTGCCACTCCTCTGTCGGGAGCTGGACCGGTACCGCCTGGATCCCTGTGGCATTCAGGAGGTCCGGTGGACCGGCTCTGGCTCCTGCCACCATGAGGGGTGGACAGTCCTCTACTCGGGGCAGCAGACTGCCAAACAACAGGGTGTGGCTCTTCTTTTGAACAAAAGAATGAAGGGGGCGTGGGAGTGTGGCGGTGAGGTGTGGGAAGCTGTAAGCCCCAGGCTACTTTGGGCTCGCCTTCCCATCAACCGGAGGTGAGGAGTGGTGGTTGTGGTTACTGATGAGGTGCCATCTTTTGAGGAAGTACTGAAGGCGATCCAGAGTCTGAGACCAGGAAAGGCAGGGGGCAGAGATGATCTCCCAAGCGAAATGCTGAGGGAGGGTGGCGTTTGTGCACAGACTGCCCTATATGACATCATAACAACAGAGTGGACCACTGGACGGGTTCCGCAGGATTGGAAGGATGCCCTGGTGGTCCCCCTCTTTAAGAAGGGGGACCGCACAGACTGTAACAACTACAGGGGCATCTCACTCCTCAGTGTGCCGGGAAAGGTCCTGGCAACGATTATTCAACATCGCCTTGCCAGGCACGCTGAGGAGAGGCTTGCGGAGCCCCAATGCGGTTTCAGGAAAGGGCGGTCCTGCACAAATGCCATATTTTCTGTCCGTCTGTTCCAGCAGAGGTGTAGGGAATTCTAACAAGACCTACATCTCTGCTTTATTGACCTGGTCAAGGCCTATGATACCATCAGAAGGCCTGGGCTCTGGGTTGTTCTTCGTGCTTTTGGAGTTCCTGACCCCCTGCTCACGATTATTAAGGACCTTCATGATGGTGAGCGGGCCCGGGTAAAACTACGTGGCTGGGAGTCGGAGCCATTCCCTGTACACCTTGGGGTGCAACAGGGATCTCCCACATTATTTAACATCTATTTCGACCACGCAGTTGATGAAACCTTCGATGGCTGTACCGGAGGAATTTCCATATGGTACAGATACAATGGGAGGCTGATCGATGCCCGGGTGCGGTCAAGGGATGGCTCCCTATTGCTCAACCACGTTATGTATGCCGATGATTTGGTAATAGCTGCTCATTCAGAGGAGTAGTTGGAGACGCTGCTGCTGCTGAGACTGGAGCGTGCCACTAAGAGATGGGGTCTTACCATCAGCCCCACCAAAACTAAGCACTGCCTGGGTATTTTGTACCATCGGACACTCCACCCCCACAACTCCCAATCGGTGATGGAGCAGTTGTGGAGAGAGTAGAGAGTTTCCCATACCTGGGCAGTGTGCTTATGACTGGCTCCAGTTTAACAGCAGAGGTCTCACTCCGAATCAGTCGAGCGGCAATATCTTTTCATCGGTTGCGTAACGCTGTGTGGAAGCTACCTGGTCTGTCGCTCCGCACTAAGCTTCAGGTCTTCTTGGCCACGGTCATTCCCTCCCTTCTCTACGCTTGCGAAACGTGGACCCCCCTAATGGAACATCTTCGCCGGTTAGAAACATTTAGGCTGGCCTGCCTACGATCCATCCTGGGTTTAACCAGACTGGATTGTGTGAGGAGCTCACAAATCCTTGAAAGATCTGGGCAGGGTCCCATCGGTGAGCTCCTCCGGCAGGCAAGGCTGCGATGGCTGGGTCATGTAGCCCGCATGCCCAGCCACCGCATGCCGAAACAGCTTTTGTTTGGCCGGATCGAGGGGGCAAAGCGGGCGCGGCACGGGCTAGAGAAGAGATGGAGTGATGTGGTACAGGAGGACGTGGAGCTGAGTGGACTTGCCGATGACTGGTACCAGCGGTGTCAAGATCGGCCTCTGTGGAGGAGGCTCGTGAAGGATGCTACTGGGCAGTTGGAGGCAGTCGCCCTCCAACAACAACGGAGGGCGGAGGAGCGACGCTCAGAACAACGCGACACGCGGGAGGAGGGGGATTACTGATCTGTTCCTGTTGTTGTTGTTGTCTTGTTGTTGTTGTGGTCTCGTGCCCCCACTCACCGTCGAAGACCCCCACCCGGAGTGCCGCTACTCCGAGTGGAGCCGATGGACTCAGTGCTCCGTCTCCTGCTCCGCCGGAACCCGCTCGCGCTCCCGGACCCTCATCGGGAACAACAACAACAACAACCACAACAACAACAACAACAATCAGCAGGGAGACCCCAACAACAGCAACAATCATCAGCAGCAGCAGCAGCAAGGGGGGGCTGTTGGAGACTCGGAGTGTCCCGGAGACAGCGTGGAGAGGGAGGCGTGCATCGTGAATGAAGACTGCCGTGAGACACACGGGGAGGGAGACACGGGGAGAGACACACGGGGAGGGAGACACAGAGACACGGGGAGAGAGACACGGAGACACGGGGAGGGAGACACGGGGAGAGAGACACGGAGACACGGGGACACGGGGAGAGAGACACGGGGAGAGAGACACGGGGAGAGAGACACGGGGAGAGAGACACGGGGAGGGAGACACGGGGAGAGAGACACGGGGAGAGAGACACGGGGAGAGAGACACGGGGAGAGAGACACGGGGAGAGAGACACGGGGAGGGAGACACGGGGAGGGAGACACGGGGAGAGAGACACGGGGAGAGAGACACGGGGAGGGAGACACGGGGAGAGAGACACAGAGACACGGGGAGGGAGACACGGGGAGGGAGACACGGGGAGAGAGACACGGAGACACGGGGAGGGAGACACGGGGAGGGAGACACGGAGACACGGGGAGAGAGACACGGGGAGAGAGACACGGGGAGAGAGACACGGGGAGAGAGACACAGGGAGGGAGACACGGGGAGAGAGACACGGGGAGAGAGACACGGGGAGGGAGACACGGGGAGAGAGACACAGGGAGGGAGACACGGGGAGAGAGACACGGGGAGAGAGACACGGGGAGGGAGACACGGGGAGAGAGACACAGAGACACGGGGAGGGAGACACGGGGAGAGAGACAAGGGGAGAGAGACACGGGGAGAGAGACACGGGGAGAGAGACACGGGGAGGGAGACACGGGGAGAGAGACACGGGGATGGAGACACGGGGAGGGAGACACGGGGAGAGAGACACGGGGAGGGAGACACGGGGAGAGAGACACGGGGATGGAGACACGGGGAGGGAGACACGGGGAGAGAGACACGGGGAGGGAGACACGGGGAGGGAGACACGGGGAGAGAGACACGGGGAGAGAGACAAGGGGAGAAAGACACGGGGAGAGAGACACGGGGAGAGAGACACGGGGAGGGAGACAGGGGGAGAGAGACACGGGGATGGAGACACGGGGAGGGAGACACGGGGAGAGAGACACGGGGAGGGAGACACGGGGAGAGAGACACGGGGATGGAGACACGGGGAGGGAGACACGGGGAGAGAGACACGGGGAGGGAGACACGGGGAGGGAGACACGGGGAGAGAGACACGGTGAGAGAGAGACACGGGGAGAGAGACACGGGGAGGGAGACACGGGGAGAGAGACACGGGGAGGGAGACACGGGGAGAGAGACACGGGGAGGGAGACACGGGGAGAGAGACACGGGGAGAGAGACACGGGGAGAGAGACACGGGGAAGGAGAGAGACACGGGGAAGGAGAGAGACACGGGGAGGGAGACACGGGGAGAGAGACACGGGGAGAGAGACACGGGGAAGGAGAGAGACGCGGGGAAGGAGAGAGACACGGGGAGGGAGACACGGGGAGAGAGACACGGGGAGAGAGCCACGGAGAGAGAGACACGGGGAGGGAGAGAGACACGGGGAGGGAGACACGGTGAGAGAGACACGGTGAGAGAGAGACACGGGGAGAGAGACACGAGGAGAGAGAGAGACACGGTGAGAGAGACACGGGGAGGGAGACACGGGGAGAGAGAGACACGGGGAGAGAGAGACACGGGGAGAGAGACACGGGGAGGGAGACACGGGGAGAGAGACACGGGGAGAGAGACACGGGGAGAGAGACACGGGGAGGGAGACACACACGGGGAGAGAGAGGACACGGGAGAGAGACACGGGGAGAGAGACACGGGAAGGACCGGGAGGAGACACGGGGGAGAGAGAGACACGGGGAGAGAGACACGGGGAGAGAGACACGGGGAGAGAGACACGGGGAGAGAGACACGGGGAGAGAGACACGGGGAGAGAGACACGGGGAGAGGAGACACGGGGAGAGAGAGACACGGGGAGAGAGAGACACGGGGAGAGAGACACGGGGAGAGAGACACGGGGAGAGAGACACGGGGAGAGAGACACGGGAGAGAGACACGGGGAGAGAGAGACACGGGGAGAGAGAGACACGGGGAGAGAGAGACACGGGAGAGAGCCACGGGGAGAGAGACACGGGGGAGAGAGACACGGGGAGAGAGACACGGGGGAGAGAGACACGGGGAGAGAGAGACACGGGGAGAGAGACACGGGGAGGAGAGAGAGAGACACGGTGAGAGAGACACGGGGAGGGAGACACGGGGAGAGAGAGACACGGGGGAGAGAGACACGGGGAGAGAGACACGGGGAGAGAGACACGGGGAGAGAGACACGGGGAGAGAGACACGGGGAGAGAGACACGGGGAGGGAGACACGGGGAGAGAGAGACACGGGGAGAGAGAGACACGGGAGAGAGACACGGGGAGAGAGACACGGGGAGAGAGACACGGGGAGAGAGAGACACGGGGAGAGAGACACGGGGAGAGAGAGACACGGGGAGAGAGACACGGGGAGAGAGACACGGGGAGAGAGACACGGGGAGAGAGACACGGGGAGAGAGACACGGGGAGAGAGACACGGGGAGAGAGACACGGGGAGAGAGACACGGGGAGAGAGACACGGGGAGAGAGAGACACGGGGAAGAGAGACACGGGGAGAGAGAGACACGGGGAGAGAGACACGGGGAGAGAGACACGGGGAGAGAGAGACACGGGGAGAGAGAGACACGGGGAGAGAGACACGGCGGGAGAGAGACACGGGGAGAGAGACACGGGGAGAGAGACACGGAGAGAGAGACACGGGGAGAGAGACACGGGGAGAGAGACACGGGGAGAGAGACACGGGGAGAGAGACACGGGGAGAGAGACACGGGGAGAGAGACACGGGGAGAGAGACACGGGGAGAGAGACACGGGGAGAGAGACACGGGGAGAGAGACACGGGGGAGAGAGACACGGGGAGAGAGACACGGGGAGAGAGACACGGGGAGAGAGGGGGGAGACACGGGGGAGAGAGACACGGGGAGAGAGAGACACGGGGAGAGAGAGACACGGGGAGAGAGAGACACGGGGAGAGAGACACGGGGAGAGAGACACGGGGAGAGAGACACGGGGAGAGAGACACGGGGAGAGAGACACGGGGAGAGAGACACGGGGAGAGAGACACGGGGAGAGAGACACGGGGAGAGAGACACGGGGAGAGAGACACGGGGAGAGAGACACGGGGAGAGAGACACGGGGAGAGAGACACGGGAGAGAGAGACACGGGGAGAGAGACACGGGGAGAGAGACACGGGGAGAGAGACACGGGGAGAGAGAGACACGGGGAGAGAGACACGGGGAGAGAGACACGGGGAGAGAGAGACACGGGGAGAGAGACACGGGGAGAGAGACACGGGGAGAGAGACACGGGGAGAGAGACACGGGGAGAGAGACACGGGGAGAGAGACACGGAGAGAGAGACACGGGGAGAGAGAGACACGGGGAGAGAGACACGGGGAGAGAGACACGGGGAGAGAGACACGGGAGAGAGACACGGGGAGAGAGACACGGGGAGAGAGACACGGGGAGAGAGACACGGGGAGAGAGACACGGGGAGCAAACGGAGAGAGACACGGGGAGAGAGACACGGGGAGAGAGACACGGGAGAGAGAGACACGGGGAGAGAGACACAGGGAGAGAGACACGGGGAGAGAGACACGGGGAGAGAGACACGGGGAGAGAGACACGGGGAGAGAGACACGGGAGAGAGAGACACGGGGAGAGAGAGACACGGGGAGAGAGACACGGGGAGGGAGACACGGGGAGAGAGACACGGGGAGAGAGACACGGGGAGAGAGACACGGGGAGAGAGACACGGGGAGAGAGACACGGGGAGAGAGACACGGGGAGAGAGACACGGTGAGAGAGAGACACGGGGAGGGAGACACGGGGAGAGAGACACGGGGAGAGAGACACGGGGAGAGAGACACGGTGAGAGAGACACGGGGAGAGAGACACGGTGAGAGAGAGACACGGGGAGAGAGACACGGTGAGAGAGAGACACGGGGAGGGAGACACGGGGAGAGAGACACGGGGAGAGAGACACGGGGAGAGAGACACGGTGAGAGAGAGACACGGGGAGAGAGACACGGGGAGAGAGAGACACAGGGGAGAGAGACACGGGGAGGGAGACACGGGGAGAGAGACACGGGGAGAGAGACACGGTGAGAGAGAGACACGGGGAGAGAGACACGGTGAGAGAGAGACACGGGGAGGGAGACACGGGGAGAGAGACACGGGGAGAGAGACACGGGGAGAGAGACACGGTGAGAGAGAGACACGGGGAGAGAGACACTGTGAGAGAGAGACACGGGGAGGGAGACACGGGGAGAGAGACACGGGGAGAGAGACACGGGGAGAGAGACACGGTGAGAGAGACACGGGGAGAGAGACACGGGGAGAGAGAGACACAGGGAGAGAGAAGAGAGACACAAGGAGAGAGACACGGGGAGGGAGACACGGGGAGAGAGACACGGGGAGAGAGACACGGTGAGAGAGAGACACGGGGAGGGAGACACGGGGAGAGAGACACGGGGAGAGAGACACGGGGAGAGAGACACGGTGAGAGAGAGACACGGGGAGAGAGACACGGGGAGAGAGAGACACAGGGAGAGAGACACAGGGAGAGAGACACGGGGAGGGAGACACGGGGAGAGAGACACGGGGAGAGAGACACGGGGAGAGAGACACGGGGAGAGAGACACGGTGAGAGAGACACGGGGAGAGAGACACGGGGAGAGAGACACGGGGAGAGAGACACGGTGAGAGAGAGACACGGGGAGGGAGACACGGGGAGAGAGACACGGGGAGAGAGACACGGGGAGAGAGACACGGTGAGAGAGAGACACGGGGAGAGAGACACGGGGAGAGAGAGACACAGGGAGAGAGACACAGGGAGAGAGACACGGGGAGGGAGACACGGGGAGAGAGACACGGGGAGAGAGACACGGGGAGAGAGACACGGGGAGAGAGACACGGGGAGAGAGACACGGGGAGAGAGACACGGTGAGAGAGAGACACGGGGAGAGAGACACGGGGAGAGAGACACGGGGAGAGAGACACGGTGAGAGAGAGACACGGGGAGAGAGACACGGGGAGAGAGAGACACAGGGAGAGAGACACAGGGAGAGAGACACGGGGAGGGAGACACGGGGAGAGAGACACGGGGAGAGAGACACGGGGAGAGAGACACGGGGAGAGAGACACGGGGAGAGAGACACGGGGAGAGAGACACGGTGAGAGAGAGACACGGGGAGAGAGACACGGGGAGAGAGACACGGGGAGAGAGACACGGTGAGAGAGAGACACGGGGAGAGAGACACGGGGAGAGAGAGACACAGGGAGAGAGACACAGGGAGAGAGACACGGGGAGGGAGACACGTGGAGAGAGACACGGGGAGAGAGACACGGGGAGAGAGACACACGGGGAGAGAGAGACGCGGGGAGAGAGACACGGGGAGGGAGAGACGGGGAGAGAGACACGGGGAGAGAGACACGGGGAGGGAGACACGGGGAGAGAGACACGGGGAGAGAGACACGGGGAGAGAGAGACGGGGGGAGAGACACGGGGAGAGAGACACGGGGAGGGAGACACGGGGAGAGAGACACGGGGAGAGAGACACGGGGAGAGAGAGACACGGGGAGGGAGACACGGGGAGAGAGACACGGGGAGATCTGCTGCTGATGACACAGGCGATGATGAGTCTCTCCCCCCCTTCCCCCCACCCCCCCCCACCATCCCCCCACTACCCCCCACCCCCCTCCACCCCCCCCACTACCCCCCACCCCCCTCCACCCCCCCCACCACCCCCCACTACCCCCCACTACCCCCCACCACCAGTGGTGCCCCCAGGCTGCGCCCTCTCTGAGTGGACCACGTGGTCTCCCTGCTCAGCCAGCTGTGGGGTGGGGGGCCGCTCCAGGGCACGCGCCCTGAGGGGGGGGGCCCCGGGGGGAGGGGCCTCGGGGGGAGGGGGCGGGGCCCCCCCCGCGTGCTTCCCCCGGGGGGGTGAGGGGGGGGCCGGGGGGGCCCCACCCGTCATGGCGGAGATGGAGAAATGTCTCCTGAACGAATGTCGTACGTGGACACCGCCACTCACCACCACCACTCACCACCACTACTACTCACCACCACTCACCACCACCACTCACCACCACTACTCACCACTCACCACCACTCACCATCACTCACCACCACCACTCACCACCACTCACCACTACTACTCACCACTACTCACCACTACTCACCACCACTACTCACCACTACTACTCACCACCACTACTCATCACTACTCACCACTACTCACCACCACCACTCACCACTACTACTCACCACTACTACTCACCACTACTCACCACTACTACTACTCACCACTACTCACCACCACCACCACTACTACTCACGACCACTCACCACTACTCACCACCACCACTCACCACCACTACTACTCACCACCACTCACCACCACCACTCACCACTACTCACCACTACTCACCACCACTCACCGCCACTCACCACCACCACTCACCACTACCACTCACCACCACCACTCACCATCACCACTCACCACCACTACTCACCACCACTCACCGCCACTCACCACCACCACTCACCACTACCACTCACCACCACCACTCACCATCACCACTCACCACCACTACTCACCACTACTCACCACTACTCACCACCACCACTCACCACTACTCACCACTCACCACTACTACTCACCACCACCACTCACCACCACTACTACTCACCACCACTCACCACCACCACTCACCACTACTCACCACTACTCACCACCACTCACCGCCACTCACCACCACCACTCACCACTACCACTCACCACCACCACTCACCATCACCACTCACCACCACTACTCACCACTACTCACCACTACTCACCACCACCACTCACCACTACTCACCACTCACCACTACTACTCACCACCACCACTCACCACCACTACTCACCACCACTCACCACCACCACTCACCACCACCACTCACCACTACTACTCACCACTACTACTCACCACTACTCACCACTACTACTACTCACCACTACTCACCACTACTCACCACCACTACTCACCACCACTACTACTCACCACTACTACTCACCACTACTCACCACCACTCACCACTACTCACCACTACTACTCACCATCACTCACCACTACTACTCACCACTACTCACCACTACTCACCATCACTCACCACCACCACTCACCACTACTCACCATCACTCACCACTACTCACCACTACTCACCAGCACTCACCATCACCACTCACCACCACTCACCACTACTCACCACCACTCACCACTACTCACCACCACTACTCACCACCACTCACCATCACCACTCACCACCACTCACCACTACTCACCACCACTCACCACTACTCACCACCACTACTCACCACCACTCACCACTACTACTCACCACTACTCACCACTACTACTACTCACCACCACTACTCACCACTACTCACCACCACTCACCACTACCACTCACCACTACTACTCACCACCACTCACCACTACTCACCACTACTACTCACGACTACTCACCACTACTACTCACCACTACTACTACTCACCACCACTCACCACTACTCACCACCACTACTACTCACCACCACTACTACTCACCACTACTACTACTCACCACCACTACTCACCACTACTACTACTCACCACCACTACTCACCACTACTCACCACCACTACTACTCACCACTACTCACCACTACTCACCACTACTACTCACCATCACCACTCACCACTACTACTCACCACCACTACTCACCACCACTACTACTCACCACTACTACTCACCACTACTCACCACCACTCACCACTACTCACCACTACTACTCACCATCACTCACCACTACTACTCACCACTACTCACCACTACTCACCATCACTCACCACCACCACTCACCACTACTCACCATCACTCACCACTACTCACCACTACTCACCAGCACTCACCATCACCACTCACCACCACTCACCACTACTCACCACCACTCACCACTACTCACCACCACTACTCACCACCACTCACCATCACCACTCACCACCACTCACCACTACTCACCACCACTCACCACTACTCACCACCACTACTCACCACCACTCACCACTACTACTCACCACTACTCACCACTACTACTACTCACCACCACTACTCACCACTACTCACCACCACTCACCACTACCACTCACCACTACTACTCACCACCACTCACCACTACTCACCACTACTACTCACGACTACTCACCACTACTACTCACCACTACTACTACTCACCACCACTCACCACTACTCACCACCACTACTACTCACCACCACTACTACTCACCACTACTACTACTCACCACCACTACTCACCACTACTACTACTCACCACCACTACTCACCACTACTCACCACTACTACTCACCATCACCACTCACCACTACTACTCACCACTACTACTCACCACTACTCACCACTACTCACCACTACTGCTCACCACTACTACTCACCACTACTCACCACTACTCACCACCACTACTCACCACTACTTCTCACCACTACTCACCACTACTCACCACTACTCACCACCACTACTCACCACTACTACTCACCACCACTACTCACCACTACTCACCACTACTACTCACCACTACTCACCACTACTACTCACCACCACTCACCACTACTCACCACTACTCACCACCACTACTCACCACTACTACTCACCACTACTACTCACCACTACTCACCACTACTACTCACCACTACTACTCACCACTACTCACCACTACTCACCACTACTACTACTCACCACTACTCACCACCACTCACCACTACTCACCACTACTCACCACTACTACTCACCACTACTCACCACCACTACTACTCACCACTACTACTCACCACTACTCACCACTACTCACCACTACTACTCACCACTACTACTCACCACTACTCACCACTACTCACCACTACTACTACTACTCACCACTACTCACCACTACTCACCACTACTCACCACTACTACTCACCACTACTACTCACCACTACTACTCACCACTACTACTCACCACTACTCACCACTACTCACCACTACTCACCACCACCACTCACCACTACTCACCACCACTACTACTCACCACTACTCCTCACCACTACTACTCACCACTACTCACCACCACTCACCACTACTCACCACTACTACTCACACTACTCACCACTACTCACCACTACTCACCACTACCACTACTCACCACTACTCACCACTACTCACTACTACTACTACTCACCACTACTCACCACTACTACTCACCACTACTCACCACTACTCACCACTACTACTCACCACTACTCACCACTACTACTCACCACTACTCACCACTACTACTCACCACTACTACTCACACTACTCACCACTACTCACTACTACTACTACTCACCACTACTCACCACTACTCACCACTACTACTCACCACTACTACTCACCACTACTCCTCACCACTACTCACCACTACTCACTACTACTACTACTCACCACTACTCACCACTACTACTCACCACTACTACTCACCACTACCACTACTCACCACTACTCACCACTACTCACTACTACTACTACTCACCACTACTCACCACTACTACTCACCACTACTCACCACTACTCACCACTACTACTACTCACCACTACTCACCACTACTACTCACCACTACTCACCACTACTACTCACCACTACTACTCACCACTACTCACCACTACTCACCACTGTCTCTTACTGTATCTAACTCTGTGTGTCTCTGTGTGTCTTTGTGTCACTGTGTGTGTGTCTCTGTGTGTGTCACTGTGTGTGTCTGTGTCACTGTGTGTCTCTGTGTGTGTCTCTGTGTGTGTGTCTGTGTGTGTCTCTGTGTGTGTCTCTGTGTGTCTTTGTGTCACTGTGTGTCTCTGTGTGTGTCTCTGTGTGTGTCTCTGTGTGTGTCACTGTGTGTCTCTGTGTGTGTGTCTCTGTGTGTGTCTCTGTGTGTGTGTCTCTGTGTGTGTCTCTGTGTGTGTGTCTCTGTGTGTGTCTTTGTGTCACTGTGTGTCTCTGTGTGTGTCTCTGTGTGTGTGTGTGTGTCTGTGTGTGTCTGTGTGTGTCTCTGTGTGTGTCTCTGTGTGTCTTTGTGTCACTGTGTGTGTGTCTCTGTGTGAGTCACTGTGTGTGTCTGTGTCACTGTGTGTCTCTGTGTGTGTCTCTGTGTGTGTGTCTGTGTGTGTCTCTGTGTGTGTCTCTGTGTGTCTTTGTGTCACTGTGTGTCTCTGTGTGTGTCTCTGTGTGTGTCTCTGTGTGTGTCACTGTGTGTCTCTGTGTGTGTGTCTCTGTGTGTGTCTCTGTGTGTGTGTCTCTGTGTGTGTCTCTGTGTGTGTGTCTCTGTGTGTGTCTTTGTGTCACTGTGTGTCTCTGTGTGTGTGTCTCTGTGTGTGTGTCTGTGTGTGTCTCTGTGTGTGTCTCTGTGTGTCTTTGTGTCACTGTGTGTGTCTCTGTGTGTGTCACTGTGTGTGTCTGTGTCACTGTGTGTCTCTGTGTGTGTCTCTGTGTGTGTGTCTGTGTGTGTCTCTGTGTGTGTCTCTGTGTGTCTTTGTGTCACTGTGTGTCTCTGTGTGTGTCTCTGTGTGTGTCTCTGTGTCACTGTGTGTCTCTGTGTGTGTCTCTGTGTGTGTCTCTGTGTCACTGTGTGTCTCTGTGTGTGTGTCTCTGTGTGTGTCTCTGTGTCTCTGTGTGTGTCTGTGTGTGTGTCTTTGTGTCACTGTGTGTGTCTCTGTGTGTGTCTCTGTGTGTCTCTGTGTCACTGTGTGTCTTTGTGTCACTGTGTGTGTCTCTGTGTGTGTCTCTGTGTGTGTCTTTGTGTCACTGTGTGTGTCTCTGTGTGTGTCTCTGTGTGTGTCTCTGTGTGTGTCTCTGTGTGTGTCTCTGTGTCACGGTGTGTTTCTGTGTCTCTGTGTGTGTCTCTGTGTGTGTCTCTGTGTGTGTGTCTCTGTGTGTGTCTCTGTGTCACTGTGTGTCTCTGTGTCTCTGTGTGTGTCTCTGTGTGTGTCTCTGTGTCACTGTGTGTCTCTGTGTGTGTGTGTCTCTGTGTGTGTCTCTGTGTCACTGTGTGTCTCTGTGTCACTGTGTGTCTCTGTGTGTGTCTCTGTGTGTGTCACTGTGTGTGTCTCTGTGCGTGTCTCTGTGTGTGTCTTTGTGTCACTGTGTGTCTCTGTGTGTGTCACTGTGTGTCTCTGTGTGTGTCTCTGTGTGTGTCTCTGTGTCTCTGTGTCTGTCTCTGTGTGTGTCTCTGTGTGTGTCTTTGTGTGTGTCTTTGTGTGTGTCTCTGTGTGTCTTTGTGTCACTGTGTGTCTCTGTGACTCTGTGTGTGTCTCTGTGTGTGTCTTTGTGTCACTGTGTGTCTCTGTGTGTGTCACTGTGTGTCTCTGTGTGTGTCTCTGTGTATTTCTGTGTGTGTGTCTCTGTGTGTGTCACTGTGTGTGTCTCTGTGTGTGTCTCTGTGTGTGTCTTTGTGTCACTGTGTGTCTCTGTGTGTGTCACTGTGTGTCTCTGTGTGTGTCTCTGTGTGTGTCTCTGTGTGTGTCTCTGTGTCTCTGTGTGTGTCTCTGTGTGTGTCTCTGTGTGTGTCTCTGTGTGTGTCTGTGTGTGTCTCTGTGTCACTGTGTGTGTCTCTGTGTGTGTCTCTGTTTGTGTCTTTGTGTGTGTCTTTGTGTGTGTCTCTGTGTGTCTTTGTGTCACTGTGTGTCTCTGTGTCTCTGTGTGTGTCTCTGTGTGTGTCTTTGTGTCACTGTGTGTCTCTGTGTGTGTCACTGTGTGTCTCTGTGTGTGTCTTTGTGTCACTGTGTGTCTCTGTGTGTGTCACTGTGTGTCTCTGTGTGTGTCTTTGTGTGTGTCTCTGTGTGTGACTTTGTGTCACTGTGTGTCTGTGTGTGTGTCACTGTGTGTGTCTCTGTGTGTTTCTGTGTGTGTCTCTGTATTTGTCTCTGTGTCACTGTGTCTCTGTGTGTGTCTCTGTGTGTGTCTCTGTGTGTGTCTCTGTGTGTGTCTCTGTGTGTGTGTCTGTGTGTGTCTCTGTGTCACTGTGTGTGTCTCTGTGTGTGTCTCTGTGTGTGTCTTTGTGTGTGTCTTTGTGTGTGTCTCTGTGTGTCTCTGTGTCACTGTGTGTGTCTCTGTGTGTGTCTCTGTGTGTGTCTTTGTGTGTGTCTTTGTGTGTGTCTCTGTGTGTCTTTGTGTCACTGTGTGTCTCTGTGTCACTGTGTGTCTCTGTGTGTGTCTCTGTGTGTGTGTCTCTGTGTGTCTCTGTGTGTGTCTTTGTGTCACTGTGTGTCTCTGTGTGTCTCTGTGTGTCTCTGTGTCACTGTGTGTCTCTGTGTGTGTCTCTGTGTGTGTCTTTGTGTCACTGTGTGTCTCTGTGTGTCTCTGTGTGTCTCTGTGTCACTGTGTGTCTCTGTGTGTGTCTCTGTGTGTGTCTCTGTGTGTGTCTCTGTGTCACTGTGTATCTCTGTGTGTGTCTCTGTGTGTGTCTCTGTGTGTGTCTCTGTGTCACTGTGTGTCTCTGTGTGTGTCTCTGTGTGTGTCTCTGTGTGTGTCTCTGTGTGTGTCTTTGTGTCACTGTGTGTCTCTGTGTGTCTCTGTGTGTCTCTGTGTCACTGTGTGTCTCTGTGTGTGTCTCTGTGTGTGTCTCTGTGTGTGTCTCTGTGTGTGTCTCTGTGTCACTGTGTATCTCTGTGTGTGTCTCTGTGTGTGTCTCTGTGTGTGTCTTTGTGTCACTGTGTGTCTCTGTGTGTGTCTCTGTGTGTGTCTCTGTGCGTGTCTCTGTGTCACTGTGTGTCTCTGTGTGTGTCTCTGTGTGTGTCTCTGTGTGTGTCTTTGTGTCACTGTGTGTCTCTGTGTGTGTCTTTGTGTGTGTCTCTGTGTGTGTCTTTGTGTGTGTCTCTGTGTGTGTCTCTGTGTGTGTCTTTGTGTCACTGTGTGTCTCTGTGTCACTGTGTGTCTCTGTGTGTGTCTCTGTGTGTGTCTCTGTGTGTGTCTCTGTGTGTGTCTCTGTGTGTGTCTCTGTGTGTGTCTCTGTGTGTGTCTCTGTGTGTGTCTCTGTGTGTGTCTTTGTGTCACTGTGTGTCTCTGTGTGTGTCTCTGTGTGTGTCTCTGTGCGTGTCTCTGTGTCACTGTGTGTCTCTGTGTGTGTCTCTGTGTGTGTCTCTGTGTGTGTCTCTGTGTGTGTCTCTGTGTGTGTCTCTGTGTGTGTCTTTGTGTCACTGTGTGTCTCTGTGTGTGTCTCTGTGTGTGTCTCTGTGTGTGTCTCTGTGTGTGTCTCTGTGTGTGTCTCTGTGTGTGTCTCTGTGTGTCTCTGTGTCACTGTGTGTCTCTGTGTGTGTCTGTGTGTGTCTCTGTGTCACTGTGTGTCTGTGTGTGTGTGTGTGTCTCTGTGTGTGTCTCTGTGTGTGTGTCACTGTGTCTCTGTGTGTGTCTCTGTGTGTGTCTCTGTGTCACTGTGTCTCTGTGTGTGTCTCTGTGTGTGTGTGTGTGTGTCTCTGTGTCACTGTGTGTCTCTGTGTGTGTCTCTGTGTGTGTCTCTGTGTGTGTCTGTGTGTGTGTCTCTGTGTCACTGTGTGTCTCTGTGTGTGTCTCTGTGTCTCTGTGTGTGTGTCTCTGTGTCTGTGTGTGTGTGTCTCTGTGTCACTGTGTGTCTCTGTGTGTGTCACTGTGTGTGTCTCTGTGTGTGTCACTGTGTGTGTCTCTGTTTCACTGTGTGTCTCTGTGTGTGTCTCTGTGTGTGTCTCTGTGTGTGTCTCTGTGTCACTGTGTGTCTCTGTGTGTGTCACTGTGTGTGTCTCTGTGTGTGTGTCTCTGTGTGTGTCTCTGTGTGTGTCTCTGTGTGTGTCTGTGTGTGTCTCTGTGTGTGTCTCTGTGTGTGTCTCTCTGTCTCTGTGTGTGTCTCTTTGTGTGTCTCTGTGTGTGTCTCTGTGTGTGTGTGTGTGTCTCTGTGTCACTGTGTGTCTCTGTGTGTGTCTCTGTGTGTGTCTCTGTGTGTGTCTCTGTGTGTGTCTGTGTGTGTGTCTCTGTGTCACTGTGTGTCTCTGTGTGTGTCTCTGTGTCTCTGTGTGTGTGTCTCTGTGTCTGTGTGTGTGTGTCTCTGTGTCACTGTGTGTCTCTGTGTGTGTCACTGTGTGTGTCTCTGTGTGTGTCACTGTGTGTGTCTCTGTGTCACTGTGTGTCTCTGTGTGTGTCTCTGTGTGTGTCTCTGTGTGTGTCTCTGTGTCACTGTGTGTCTCTGTGTGTGTCACTGTGTGTGTCTCTGTGTGTGTGTCTCTGTGTGTGTCTCTGTGTGTGTCTCTGTGTGTGTCTGTGTGTGTCTCTGTGTGTGTCTCTGTGTGTGTCTCTCTGTCTCTGTGTGTGTCTCTTTGTGTGTCTCTGTGTGTGTCTCTGTGTGTGTGTGTCACTGTGTCTCTGTGTGTGTGTCTGTGTGTGTCTCTGTGTCACTGTGTGTCTCTGTGTCTCTGTGTGTGTGTCACTGTGTGTGTCTCTGTGTGTGTGTCACTGTGTGTGTCTCTGTGTCACTGTGTGTGTCTGTGTGTGTGTCTCTGTGTCTCTGTTTGTGTCTCTGTGTCACTGTGTGTGTCTGTGTGTGTGTCTCTGTGTGTGTCTCTGTGTGTGTCTCTGTGTGTGTCTCTGTGTCACTGTGTCTCTGTGTGTGTCTCTGTGTGTGTCTCTGTGTCACTGTGTCTCTGTGTGTGTCTCTGTGTGTGTCTCTGTGTCACTGTGTCTCTGTGTGTGTCTCTGTGTGTGTCTCTGTGTGTGTCTGTGTGTGTCTCTGTGTGTGTCTCTGTGTGTGTCTCTGTGTGTCTCTGTGTGTGTCTCTGTGTCTCTGTGTGTGTCTCTGTGTCTCTGTTTGTGTCTCTGTGTCACTGTGTGTGTCTCTGTGTGTGTGTCTCTGTGTCACTGTGTCTCTGTGTGTGTCTCTGTGTGTGTCTCTGTGTCACTGTGTCTCTGTGTGTGTCTCTGTGTGTGTCTCTGTGTGTGTCTGTGTGTGTCTCTGTGTGTGTCTCTGTGTGTGTCTCTGTGTGTGTTTCTGTGTGTCTCTGTGTGTGTCTCTGTGTCTCTGTGTGTGTCTCTGTGTCACTGTGTGTGTCTCTGTGTGTGTCTCTGTGTGTGTGTCTCTGAGTCACTGTGTGTGTCTCTGTGTGTGTCTCTGTGTCACTGTGTGTCTCTGTGTGTGTCTCTGTGTCTCTGTGTGTGTCTCAGCCACGTTCCCGTGTCTCCCGTGTCTCCGTGGAGCGAGTGGTCTTCCTGCTCCGTCACCTGTGTGTGTGTCTCTGTGTGTGTCTCTGTGTGTGTGTGTGTCTCTGTGTCACTGTGTGTCTCTGTGTGTGTCTCTGTGTGTCTCTGTGTGTGTCTCAGCCACGTTCCCGTGTCTCCCCGTGTCTCCGTGGAGCGAGTGGTCTTCCTGCTCCGTCACCTGTGTGTGTGTCTCTGTGTGTGTCTCTGTGTGTGTCTCTGTGTGTGTCTCTGTGTCACTGTGTGTCTCTGTGTCACTGTGTGTCTCTGTGTGTGTCTCTGTGTGTGTGTCTGTGTCACTGTGTGTCTCTGTGTGTGTGTCTCTGTGTGTGTCTCTGTGTGTCTCAGCCACGTTCCCGTGTCTCCCCGTGTCTCCGTGGAGCGAGTGGTCTTCCTGCTCCGTCACCTGTGTGTGTGTCTCTGTGTGTGTCTCTGTGTGTGTCTCTGTGTGTGTCTCTGTGTCACTGTGTGTCTCTGTGTCACTGTGTGTCTCTGTGTGTGTCTCTGTGTGTGTGTCTGTGTCACTGTGTGTCTCTGTGTGTGTGTCTCTGTGTGTGTCTCTGTGTGTCTCAGCCACGTTCCCGTGTCTCCCCGTGTCTCCGTGGAGCGAGTGGTCTTCCTGCTCCATCACCTGTGTGTGTGTCTCTGTGTGTGTCTCTGTGTGTGTGTCTCTGTGTGTGTCTCTGTGTGTGTCTCTGTGTCTCTGTGTGTGTCTCAGCCACGTTCCCGTGTCTCCCCGTGTCTCCGTGGAGCGAGTGGTCTTCCTGCTCCGTCACCTGTGTGTGTGTCTCTGTGTGTGTCTCTGTGTGTGTCTCTGTGTGTGTCTCTGTGTCACTGTGTCTGTGTGTGTCTTTGTGTCTCTGTGTGTCTCAGCCACGTTCCCGTGTCTCCCCGTGTCTCCGTGGAGCGAGTGGTCTCCCTGCTCCATCACCTGTGTGTGTGTCTCTGTGTGTCTCTGTGTGTCTCAGCCACGTTCCCGTGTCTCCCCGTGTCTCCGTGGAGCGAGTGGTCTCCCTGCTCCATCACCTGTGTGTGTGTCTCTGTGTGTGTCTCTGTGTGTGTCTCTGTGTGTGTCACTGTGTGTGTCTCTGTGTCACTGTGTGTCTGTGTGTGTGTCTCTGTGTGTGTCTCTGTGTGTCTCAGCCACGTTCCCGTGTCTCCCCGTGTCTCCGTGGAGCGAGTGGTCTTCCTGCTCCGTCACCTGTGTGTGTGTCTGTGTGTGTGTGTCACTGTGTGTGTCTCTGTGTGTGTGTCACTGTGTGTGTCTCTGTGTGTCTCAGCCACGTTCCCGTGTCTCCCCGTGTCTCCGTGGAGCGAGTGGTCTTCCTGCTCCGTCACCTGTGTGTGTGTCTCTGTGTCACTGTGTGTCTCTGTGTGTGTGTGTCACTGTGTCACTGTGTCACTGTGTCTCTGTGTCTGTGTGTGTCTCAGCCACGTTCCCGTGTCTCCCCGTGTCTCCGTGGAGCGAGTGGTCTTCCTGCTCCGTCACCTGTGTGTGTGTCTGTGTGTGTGTGTCACTGTGTCTCTCTGTGTCACTGTGTGTGTCTCTGTGTGTCTCAGCCACGTTCCCGTGTCTCCCCGTGTCTCCGTGGAGCGAGTGGTCTTCCTGCTCCGTCACCTGTGTGTGTGTCTCTGTGTGTCTCTGTGTGTGTGTCTCTGTGTGTCTGTGTGTCTCAGCCACGTTCCCGTGTCTCCCCGTGTCTCCGTGGAGCGAGTGGTCTTCCTGCTCCGTCACCTGTGGTCTGGGTTCCCGCTCCCGGCAGCGCTCTGCCCGTCTCCCCCCCGACTCGGCCTGTCCCCACGGGGACACCACACAGACAGAGAAGTGCATGATGTCGGAGTGCCGTACGTGCCGACCAGCAACACCTTCATCATGATCTTCACCAGCATCATCATCACCAGCAGCATCACCAGCATCATCACCAGCAACACCTTCATCATCATCACCAGCATCATCAGCATCATCAGCACCATCATCATCACCAGCAGCATCATCACCAGCAGCATCATCATCAGCAGCATCATCATCATCACCAGCATCATCAGCATCATCATCACCAGCAACACCTTCATCACCATCACCAGCAGCATCATCATCATCAGCATCATCATCATCACCAGCAGCATCATCACCAGCAGCATCATCATCAGCAGCATCATCATCATCACCAGCACCATCATCACCAGCATCATCAGCATCATCATCATTAGTAACAGCATCATCATCACCAGCAGCATCAAAAGCATCATCACCACGAGCAACATCATCATCACCAGCATCATCACCAGCAGCAACATCATCATCATCACCAGCATCATCAGCACGAGCAACATCACCACCAGCAACACCTTCATCATCATCACCAGCATCATCATCACCAGCAACACCTTCATCATCATCACCAGCAGCATCATCAGCAGCATCATCACCACCAGCAGCATGAGCATCATCACCAGCAGCAACATCATCATCATCACCAGCATCATCAGCAGCAGCAGCATCATCACCAGCATCATCACCAGCAACACCTTCATCATCATCACCAGCATCATCACCATCAGCATCATCAGCATCATCACCAGCATCATCACCATCAACATCATCAGCATCATCACCAGCAGCATCATCAGCATCATCACCAGCATCATCACCATCAACATCAGCATCATCACCAGCAGCATCATCAGCACCATCACCAGCATCATCAGCATCATCACCAGCAGCATCATCAGCAGCAGCATCATCAGCAGCACCATCAGCAGCAGCATCATCATCAGCATCATCATAATCAGCATCATCAGCATCATCATCATCAGCATGATCAACATCAGCATCATCAGCAGCAGCATCATCATCATCAGCATGATCAGCATCATCAGCATCATCATCAGCAGCATGATCAGCATCATCAGCAGCAGCTCACATGTGTCCCCACATCTTTATCTCTGTGTCTCTGTCTCTGTGTCTCTGTCTCTGTGTCTCTGTCTCTGTGTCTCTGTCTCTGTGTCTCTGTGTCTCTGTCTCTGTGTCTCTGTCTCTGTCTCTGTGTCTCTGTGTCTCTGTCTCTGCCTCTGTGTCTCTGTGTCTCTGTCTCTGTGTCTCTGTGTCTCTGTGTCTCTGTGTCTCTGTCTCTGTGTCTCTGTGTCTCTGTCTCTGTGTCTCTGTGTCTCTGTCTCTGTGTCTCTGTCTCTGTCTCTGTGTCTCTGTGTCTCTGTCTCTGTGTCTCTGTGTCTCTGTGTATCTGTGTCTCTGTCTCTGTGTCTCACTCTGTCTGTGTCTCTGTGTCTCTGTGTCTCTCTCTGTGTCTCTGGCTCTGTGTCTCTGTGTCTCTGTCTCTGTGTCTCTGTCTCTGTGTCTCTGTCTCTGTGTCTCTGTCTCTGTGTCTCTGTCTCTGTGTCTCTGTGTCTCTGTCTCTGTGTCTCTGTCTCTGTGTCTCTGTGTCTGTGTCTCTGTCTCTGTGTCTCTGTCTCTGTGTCTCTGTGTCTCTGTCTCTGTGTCTCTGTGTCTCTCTCTGTGTCTCTGTCTCTGTGTCTCTGTGTCTCTGTGTCTCTGTCTCTGTGTCTCTGTCTCTGTCTCTGTGTCTCTGTCTCTGTGTCTCTGTGTCTCTGTGTCTATGTGTATCTGTGTCTCTGTCTCTGTGTCTCACTCTGTCTGTGTCTCTGTGTCTCTGTGTCTCTCTCTGTGTCTCTGTCTCTGTGTCTCTGTGTCTCTGTCTCTGTGTCTCTGTCTCTGTGTCTCTGTCTCTGTGTCTCTGTCTCTGTGTCTCTGTGTCTCTGTCTCTGTCTCTGTGTCTCTGTGTCTGTGTCTCTGTGTCTCTGTCTCTGTGTCTCTGTGTCTCTGTCTCTGTGTCTCTCTCTGTGTCTCTGTCTCTGTGTCTCTGTGTCTCTCTCTGTGTCTCTGTGTCTCTGTCTCTGTGTCTCTGTCTCTGTGTCTCTGTCTCTGTGTCTCTGTCTCTGTGTCTCTGTCTCTGTGTCTCTGTCTCTGTGTCTCTGTCTCTGTGTGTGTGTCTGTGTCTCTGTGTCTCTGTCTCTGTGTCTCTGTGTCTCTGTGTCTCTGTCTCTGTGTCTCTGTGTCTATGTGTATCTGTGTTTCTGTCTCTGTGTCTCTGTGTCTATGTCTCTGTGTCTATGTCTCTGTGTCTCTCTCTGTGTCTCGCTCTATCTCTGTGTCTCTTTCTCTGTGTCTCTGTGTCTCACTCTGTCTCGATGTCTCTGTGTCTCTCTCTGTGTCTCTGTCTCTGTGTCTCTGTCTCTGTGTCTCTGTCTCTGTGTCTCTGTCTCTGTGTCTCTGTCTCTGTGTCTCTGTGTCTCTGTCTCTGTGTCTCTCTCTGTGTCTCTGTCTCTGTGTCTCTGTCTCTGTGTCTCTGTCTCTGTGTCTCTGTCTCTGTGTCTCTGTCTCTGTGTCTCTGTCTCTGTGTCTCTGTCTCTGTGTGTGTGTCTGTGTCTCTGTGTCTCTGTGTCTCTGTCTCTGTGTCTCTGTCTCTGTGTCTCTGTCTCTGTGTCTCTGTGTCTATGTGTATCTGTGTCTCTGTCTCTGTGTCTCTGTGTCTATGTCTCTGTGTCTCTATGTCTCTGTGTCTCTGTGTCTCTGTCTCTGTGTCTCTGTGTCTCTGTGTCTCTGTCTCTGTGTCTCTGTGTCTCTGTGTCTATGTGTATCTGTGTCTCTGTGTCTCTGTCTCTGTGTCTCTGTGTCTCTGTGTCTCTCTGTGTCTTACTCTGTCTCTGTCTCTGCGTCTCTGTGTCTGTGTCTCTGTGTCTCTGTCTCTGTGTCTCTGTCTCTGTGTCTCTGTGTCTCTCTCTGTGTCTCACTCTGTCTCTTGGTCTCTGTCTCTGTGTCTCACTCTGTCTCTGTGTCTCTGTCTCTGTGTCTCTGTGAATCTCTGTCTCACTCTGTCTCTGTGTCTCTGTCTCTGTGTCTCACTCTGTCTCTGTGTCTCTGTCTCTGTGTCTCCCTGTCTCTGTGTCTCACTCTGTCTCTGTGTCTCTGTCTCTGTCTCTGTGTCGCAATCTGTCTCTGTGTCTCTGTCTCTGTGTCTCACTCTGTCTCTGTGTCTCTGTGTCTCACTCTGTCTCTGTGTCTCTGTGTCTCTGTGTCTCACTCTGTCTCTGTGTCTCTGTGTCTCACTCTGTCTCCCTGTCTCTGTCTCCCTGTCTCCGTGTCTCCCCAGCGGTGGACTGCCAGGTGTCTCTGTGTCTCACTCTGTCTCTGTGTCTCACTCTGTGTCTCTGTGTCTCACTCTGTCTCCGTGTCTCTGTCTCCCTGTCTCCGTGTCTCCCCAGCGGTGGACTGCCAGGTGTCTCTGTGTCTCACTCTGTGTCTCTGTGTCTCACTCTGTCTCCGTGTCTCTGTCTCCCTGTCTCCGTGTCTCCCCAGCGGTGGACTGCCAGGTGTCTCTGTGTCTCACTCTGTGTCTGTGTCTCACTCTGTCTCTGTGTCTCACTCTGTATACCTGTGTCTCTGTGTCTCACTCTGTCTCCGTGTCTCTGTCTCCGTGTCTCCGTGTCTCCCCAGCGGTGGACTGCCAGGTGTCTCTGTGTCTCACTCTGTCTCTGTGTCTCACTCTGTCTCTGTGTCTCTGTGTCTCACTCTGTCTGTGTGTCTCTGTGTCTCTGTGTCTCACTCTGTCTCCGTGTCTCTGTCTCCCTGTCTCTGTCTTTGTCTCCCCAGCGGTGGACTGCCAGGTGTCCCCGTGGTCCCCATGGTCTCCGTGCAGCACGTCATGCGGACGCGGTGTCTCCCTGCGGACACGTCTCATGGACACGGAGCCACGCTTCCACGGATCGCCTTGTCCGCAACTCCGCGAGGACAGACGCTGCAGGGACAGACGCTGCCGGACACGGCCGGCCGAGACACGGAGACACCGCGTCAGGGACACGGGGAGAGAGACACGGGGGTAGAGACACGGGGAGGGAGACACGGGGAGGGAGACACGGGGAGGGAGACACGGGGGTAGAGACACGGGGAGGGAGACACGGGGAGAGAGACACGGGGAGAGAGACACGGGGAGGGAGACACGGGGAGAGAGACACGGGGAGAGAGACACGGGGAGGGAGACACGGGGGTAGAGACACGGGGAGGGAGACACGGGGAGGGAGACACGGGGAGAGAGACACGGGGAGGGAGACACGGGGAGGGAGACACGGGGAAAGACACGGGGAGGGAGACACGGGGAGAGAGACACGGGGAGAGAGACACGGGGAGGGAGACACGGGGAAAGAGACACGGGGAGAGAGACATGGGGAGGGAGACATGGGGAGAGAGACACGGGGAGAGAGACACGGGGAAAGACACGGGCAGGGAGACACGGGGAGAGAGACACGGGGAGAGAGACACGGGGAGAGAGACACGGGGAGGGAGACACGTGAAGAGGGACACGGGGAGAGAGACACGGGGAGAGAGACACGGGGAGAGAGACACGGGGAGGGAGACACGGGGAGATAGACACGGCGGGGGAGACACGGGGAGAGAGACACGGGGAGGGAGACACGGGGAGAGAGACACGGGGGGGGAAGACACGGGGAGAGAGACAGGGAGAGACACGGGGAGAGACATGGGGAGAGACACGTGGTTGACCAATAGGGAGACATCCCTTGACCGCACCCGGGCATCGATCAGCCTCCCATTATATCTGTACCAGATGGAGATTCCCCCGGTACAGCTATTGAAGGCTTCACGAACTACGTGGTCAAAATAGATGTTAAATAATGTGGGAGCCAGAGGACATCCCTGTCGCACCCAAAGGTGAACAGGGAATGGCTCTGACTCCAGGCCACGTAGTTTTACCCGGGCCCGCTCACCATCATGAAGGTCCTTAATGATCGTGAGCAGAGGGTCAGGGACTCCGAAAGCACGATGAACAACCCAGAGCCCAGGCCTACTGATGTTATCATAGGCCTTGACCAGGTCAATAAAGCAGAGATATAGGTCTTGTAGGAATTCCCTACACCTCTGCTGTAGCAGACGGACAGAAAATATGGCATCTGTGCAGGACCGCCCTTTCCTGAAACCGCATTGGGGCTCCGCAAGCCTCTCCTCAGCGTGCCTGGCAAGGTGATGTTGAATAATCCTTGCCAGGACCTTTCCCGTCACACTGAGGAGTGAGATGCCCCTGCAGTAGTTACAGTCTGTGCGGTCCCCCTTCTTAAAAAGGGGGACCACCAGGGCATCCTTCCAATCCTGCGGAACCTGTCCAGTGTTCCAGACTATTGTTATGATGTCATATAGGGCAGTCTGTGCACAAACGCCGCCCTCCCTCAGCATTTCGCTTGGGAGATAATCTCTGCCCGGTGCCTTTCCTGGTCTCAGACTCCGGATCGCCTTCAGTACTTCCTCAACAGATGGCACTTCAGCCAGCCACTCACAGGGGGTGACTTCCTCCAATATTTGAGGCACCGCAGCCTCAGCAGGGTCATCCTCACTTTGTGCCACGATGTTTTCCAGGCTGAGGGATTCACCTCCCCCAGGACCTCACAGAAATGCTCAGCAAATCTGCAAACCTGTTCCTGTGGTTTGGAGATTGGATCATCGTTTTTCCCCTAATGATGGTAGTAGGTGTGGCGCTGCAGGTTACTTTTTTGATGGAGTTAAATAGCGATTTGTGATCACGGGCCACTGAGGCAGACTCCATCTCCTCAGCAACCCGCGACCACCACCCATCTTTGCAGCACCTCACGGCTCTCCGAACCTCCGTGCGAAGGCTGTGGTAAGCCTCATTCTCTGACGTGGGATGCTGTTGATGATTAGAGTGGGCCTGTCGCTTTTTCTCAGCCAGCTTGAACACCTCCTCTGTCAGCCAGGGTCTCTGGGGAGGTCTGGAGTGGAAGAACGGCAGGCGCATCTTACAGATGACTAGTTGATGGTCAGAGGGCAGATCATCTCCACGGTAGGTCCTGGTGTCAAGGACATGGGCCCGCATCCGCTGTTCCGTCACTATGTAGTTCAGCAGATGTTCTTGCTTGGACCCGGCATGCATCCATGATGTTGTGTGGATGCGCCGATGCCGGAACAGCGTGTTGGTAATTACAAGTCCATGGGCTGCACAAAAATCTAGCAGCCTCCTACCGTTGTTATTGAGCTGATCTAGCCCATGCCCTCCAATCACTCCAGACCAGGTGCCAGCATCATGACCAACTCGGGCATTGAAGTCACCCAACTAGATGACTCTATCCCGAGGGGCCACTTTAGCTAGCACCTGTGACAGGAGGTCACAGAAGGCATCTGACTCATCGGCTTTGTCTGCATCCCTCCACGGATGTTCGTCTTCGGTGGGGGCATAAGTAACCACGACCACCACTCCTCGCCTCCGGTTGATGGGAAGGCGAGCCCAAAGTAGCCTGGGGCTTACAGCTTCCCACACCTCACCGCCACGCTCCCACGCCCCCTTCATTATTTTGTTCAAAAGAAGATCCACACCCTGTTGTTTGGCAGTCTGCTGCCCCGAGTAGAGGACTGTCCACCCCTCATGGTGGCAGGAGCCAGAGCCGTTCCACCGGACCTCCTGAATGCCACAGAGATCCAGGCGGTACCGGTCCAGCTCCCGACAGAGGAGTGGCAGCCTCTCCTCCGCAGTGAGCGTTCGAACATTCCACGTGGCCACACGAAGTGGCTTTTCGTTGTTTCTGGAGGTGCCCCGAGGGTAGAGATTCAGTCTCCTGGCTCCACCTGTCCCCCTGGGGCCTCCGGCACAAGCTTATTAGTTAAATTAATCAGTCGTAGTTTAGTGGTAATTAATTGAAGGTGGGGGGGTTACCAGCCCCTCGCACCCGTCCAGAGCCCCCGTTTAGCCCCTGTGGTGGTCACAGACGCCACGAGGGGATTGGCCAATCTGAGTTGGCCCTCCGCCCACGGCACTTCCCACCACAGATTTTCCGTCTGGCACCACGAGGAGGTAGGGGGTTGTTTTTGCCAAACTACACACACAGACACACACACAGACACACACACAGACACACACACAGACACACACACACAGACACACATACAGACACACATAGACACACACGTAGACACACACAGACACACACACAGACACACACATAGATACACATACAGACACACATACAGACACACACACACAGACACACACACAGACACACACACAGACACACACACAGACACACATACAGACACACATAGACACACACGTAGACACACACAGACACACACACAGACACACACATAGATACACATACAGACACACACACAGACACACATACAGACACACATAGACACACACGTAGACACACACACAGACACACACACAGACACACATACAGACACACAGACACACACAGACACAAACACAGACACACACATAGACACACACGTAGACACACACACATAGACATACACATACAGACACACACACAGATACACACACATAGACACAGACACACACACATAGACACACACATAGACACAGACATAGACACACAGACACATACACACAGACACACACACAGAAACAACAACAACCGCCATTCACCACTAAGTGGCGGTGACGTCACCACGACGCTTGTGCCAGGCCATCTAAAGTTACCATCACTACCATCTAAAGTTACCATCATTACCATCTAAAGTTGCCATCATTACCATCTAAAGTTACCATCACTACCATCTAAAGTTACCATCACTACCATCTAAAGTTACCATCATTACCATCTAAAGTTGCCATCATTACCATCTAAAGTTACCATCACTACCATCTAAAGTTACCATCATTACCATCTAAAGTTACCATCACTACCATCTAAAGTTACCATCATTACCATCTAAAGTTACCATCACTACCATCTAAAGTTACCATCATTACCATCTAAAGTTACCATCATTACCATCTAAAGTTACCATCACTACCATCTAAAGTTACCATCATTACCATCTAAAGTTACCATCATTACCATCTAAAGTTACCATCACTACCATCTAAAGTTACCATCATTACCATCTAAAGTTACCATCATTACCATCTAAAGTTACCATCATTACCATCTAAAGTTACCATCACTACCATCTAAAGTTACCATCATTACCATCTAAAGTTACCATCATTACCATCTAAAGTTACCATCATTACCATCTAAAGTTACCATCATTACCATCTAAAGTTACCATCATTACCATCTAAGTTACCATTATTTTTTCCTTTATAAATCAACTCTGAGCGGACAGCTGTGTCCGTGAAATATTGAAGAGATGATTCATCTAAAACTACTCTGACTCTGTCATTGTCGTTGTTGTTGAGATGTTTAATGAAGTTTTAAATCTCTGTGTGAGTGACACACTGAGTGAGTGACACACTAAGTGAGTGACACACTGAGTGACACACTAAGTGAGTGACACACTGAGTGAGTGACACACTGAGTGAGTGACACACTGAGTGACACACTGAGTGAGTGACACACTGAGTGACACACTGAGTGAGTGACACACTGAGTGACACACTGAGTGAGTGACACACTGAGTGAGTGACACACTGAGTGAGTGACACACTGAGTGACACACTGAGTGAGTGACACACTGAGTGAGTGACACACTGAGTGAGTGACACACTGAGTGAGTGACACACAGAGTGACACACTGAGTGAGTGACACACTGAGTGACACACTTAGTGAGTGACACACTGAGTGAGTGACACACTGAGTGAGTGACACACTGAGTGACACACTGAGTGAGTGACACACTGAGTGAGTGACACACTGAGTGACACACTGACTGACACACTGAGTGAGTGACACACTGAGTGAGTGACACACTGAGTGACACACTGAGTGAGTGACACACTGAGTGAGTGACACACTGAGTGACACACTGAGTGAGTGACACACTGAGTGACACACTGAGTGAGTGACACACTGAGTGAGTGACACACTGAGTGAGTGACACACTGAGTGACACACTGAGTGAGTGACACACTGAGTGAGTGACACACTGAGTGAGTGACACACTGAGTGACACACTGAGTGAGTGACATACTGAGTGACACACTGAGTGACACACTGAGTGAGTGACACACTGAGTGAGTGACACACTGAGTGACACACTGAGTGAGTGGCATACTGAGTGACACACTGAGTGACACACTGAGTGAGTGACACACTGAGTGAGTGACACACTGAGTGGGTGACACACTAAGTGAGTGACACACTGAGTGAGTGACACACTGAGTGAGTGACACACTGAGTGACACACTGAGTGAGTGACACACTGAGTGAGTTACACACTGAGTGAGTGACACACTGAGTGAGTGACACACTGAGTGACACACTGAGTGAGTGACACACTGAGTGAGTGACACACTGAGTGAGTGACATACTGAGTGACACACTGAGTGACACACTGAGTGAGTGACACACTGAGTGACACACTGAGTGAGTGACACACTGAGTGACACACTGAGTGAGTGACACACTGAGTGAGTGGGTGGGTGAGTGGTGAGTGAGTGAGTGTGTGAGTGGGTGGGTGAGTGGTGAGTGAGTGAGTGGGTGAGTGTGTGGGTGAGTGGGTGGGTGAGTGAGTGGGTGAGTGGATGGGTGAGTGTGTGGGTGAGTGAGTAAGTGAGTGGGTGAGAGGGTGAGTGAGTGGGTGAGTGAGTGGGTGAGTGAGTGGGTGGGTGGGTAGGGTGGGTGGGTGAGTGGTGAGTGGGTGGTGAGTGGGTGGTGAGTGGGTAAGTGGTGAGTGGGTGGTGAGTGGGTGGGTGGTGAGTGGTGAGTGGGTGGTGAGTGAGTGAGTGGGTGGTGAGTTTGGTGGTGAGTGGGTGGTGAGTGGGTCGGTGGGTGGTGAGTGGATAGGGTGGGTAGGGTGGGTGGGTGAGGGAGTGGTGAGTGGGTAGGGTGGGTGGGTGAGGGAGTGGTGAGTGAGTGGGTGGTGGGTGAGTGGTGGGTGGGTGGGTGAGTGGTGGGTGTGTGGGTGGGTGGGTGAGTGGTGGTTGTGTGGGTGGGTGGGTTAGTGATGGGTGTGTGGGTGGGTGGGTGAGTGGTGAGTGTATGGGTGGGTGGGTGAGTGAGTGGGTGAGTGAGTGAGTGGGTGAGTGAGTGAGTGGGTGAGTGAGTGGGTGGGTGAGTGAGTGGGTGAGTGAGTGGGTGCGTGAGTGGGTGAGTGAGTGAGTGAGTGGGTGAGTGAGTGGGTGGGTGAGTGAGTGGGTGGGTGAGTAAGTGAGTGAGTGGGTGAGTGAGTGGGTGAGTGGGTGAGTGAGTGAGTGGGTGAGTGAGTGGGTGAGTGAGTGAGTGGGTGAGTGAGTGAGTGAGTGGGTGAGTGAGTGGGTGAGTGAGTGAGTGGGTGGGTGAGTGAGTGGGTGGGTGAGTAAGTGAGTGAGTGAGTGGGTGAGTGAGTGGGTGAGTGAGTGAGTGGGTGAGTGAGTGGGTGAGTGAGTGAGTGAGTGCGTGAGTGAGTGGGTGAGTGAGTGAGTGTGTGGGTGAGTGAGTCATTCAGTGGTTGGGTGGGTGAGTGGGTGGGTGAGTGAGTGGGTGGGTGAGTGAGTGAGTGGGTGAGTGGGTGAGTGAGTGGGTGAGTGAGTGAGTGGGTGAGTGAGTGAGTGAGTGGGTGAGTGAGTGAGTGGGTGAGTGAGTGAGTGAGTGGGTGGGTGAGTGGGTGGGTGGGTGAGTGGGTGAGTGGGTGAGTGAGTGAGTGACTGGGTGAGTGAGTGAGTGTGTGGGTGAGTGAGTGGTTGGGTGAGTGAGTGAGTGAGTGGGTGGGTGAGTGAGTGGGTGGGTTGGTGGGTGAGTGAATGAGTGGGTGGGTGAGTGGGTGAGTGGGTGGGTGGGTGAGTGGGTGAGTGAGTGGGTGGGTGAGTGGGTGAGTGGGTGGGTGGGTGAGTGGGTGAGTGAGTGGGTGAGTGAGTGGGTGGGTGAGTGAGTGGATGGGTGTGTGAGTGGGTGAGTGAGTGGGTGGGTGGGTGAGTGGGTGGGTGGGTGAGTGGGTGAGTGAGTGAGTGAGTGGCTGAGTGAGTGGGTGGGTGAGTGGGTGAGTGGGTTAGTGAGTGGGTGAGTGAGTCCGTGGGTGAGTGATTGAGTGGGTGAATGAGTGGGTGAGTGGGTGAGTGAGTGGATGAGTGGGTGAGTGAGTGAGTGGGTGGGTGGTTGAGTGAGTGGGTGAGTGAGTGAGTGAGTGGGTGAGTGGGTAAGTGAGTGGGTGAGTGGGTGAGTGAGTGGGTGAGAGGGTGAGTGAGTGGGTGGGTGAGTGAGTGGGTGTGTGAGTGATTGAGTGAGTGGGTGAGTGAGTGGGTGGGTGGGTGAGTGAGTGAGTGAGTCAGTGGGTGAGTGAGTGAGTGGGTGGGTGAGTGAGTGAGTCAGTGGGTGAGTGAGTGAGTGGGTGAGTGGGTGGGTGAGTGAGTGGGTGGGTGAGTGAGTGAGTGGGTTGGTGAGTGAGTGGGTGAGTGAGTGGCTGATTGAGTGACTGGGTGAGTGAGTGACTGAGTGAGTGACTAGGTGAGTGACTGGGTGAGTGACTGAGTGAGTGAATGGGCGAGTGACTGAGTAACTGGGCGAGTGACTGAGTGAGTGACTGAGTGAGTGACTGAGTGAGTGAATGGGCGAGTGACTGAGTGACTGGGCGAGTGACTGAGTGAGTGACTGGGTGAGTGACTGGGCGAGTGACTGGGCGAGTGACTGGGTGAGTGACTGAGTGAGTGACTGGGCGAGTGACTGCGTGAGTGACTGGGTGAGTGACTGAGTGAGTGGCTGGGCGAGTGACTTGGTGAGTGACTTGGTGAGTGACTGGGTGAGTGACTGGGAGAGGGACTGGGTGAGTGACTGGGTGAGTGACTGGGCGAGTGACTGGGTGAGTGACTGGGTGAGTGACTGGGTGAGTGACTGGGCGAGTGACTGGGCGAGTGACTGGGTGAGGGACTGGGTGAGTGACTGGGTGAGTGACTGAGTGAGCGACTGCGTGAGTGACTGGGTGAGTGACTGGGTGAGTGACTGCGTGAGTGACTGGGTGAGTGACTGAGCGAGTGACTGGGTGAGTGACTGGGTGAGTGACTGGGCGAGTGACTGGGCGAGTGACTGGGTGAGTGACTGGGTGAGTGACTGCGTGAGTGACTGGGTGAGTGACTGAGCGAGTGACTGGGCGAGTGACTGGGCGAGTGACTGGGTGAGTGACTGGGTGAGTGACTGGGTGAGTGACTGGGTGAGTGACTGGGCGAGTGACTGGGCGAGTGACTGGGTGAGTGACTGAGTGAGTGACTGGGTGAATGACTGGGTGAGTGACTGGGTGAGTGACTGGGTGAGGGACTGGGTGAGTGACTGGGTGAGTGACTGGGTGAGTGACTGGGTGAGTGACTGGGCGAGTGACTGGGCGAGTGACTGAGTGAGTGACTGGGCGAGTGACTGGGCGAGTGACTGGGTGAGTGACTGAGTGAGTGACTGGGCGAGTGACTGGGTGAGTGACTGGGCGAGTGACTGAGTGAGTGACTGGGCGAGTGACTGGGTTAGTGACTGGGCGAGTGACTGTGTGAGTGACTGGGTGAATGACTGGGCGAGTGACTGCGTGAGTGACTGGGTGAGTGACTGGGTAAGTGACTGGGCGAGTGACTGCGTGAGTGACTGGGTGAGTGACTGAGTGAGTGACTGGGTGAGTCACTGGGTGAGTGACTGAGTGAGTGACTGGGTGAGTGACTGGTTGAGTGACTGGGTGAGTGACTGGGTGAGTGACTGGGTGAGTGACTGAGTGACTGTGTGAGTGACTGGGTGAGTGACTTGGTGAGTGACTGGGTGAGTGACTGGGTGAGTGACTGGGTGAGTGACTGGGTGAGTGACTTGGTGAGTGACTGGGTGAGGGACTGGGTGAGTGACTGGGTGAGTGACTGGGTGAGTGACTGGGTGAGTGACTTGGTGAGTGACTGGGTGAGTGACTGGGTGAGTGACTGGGTGAGTGACTGGGTGAGTGACTCGCTCTGCTCATGGGCCTTACCTTAATAGGCACCGCGTCTCGCTCCCAGCGCTCTGCCTCCCTCAGCTCGCTCAGGTTACCCGGGGGACCTTTATCTTTGTTTACGGCTCTGTCTGCCTGTCCATGTGCGCGCAACACTTCCAACTATTTTAATTGATGTGAGTGGTTGGGTGTTTAGGTGGGTGGCTGAGTGGGTGAGTGGTTGGGTGGGTGAGTGGGTGGGTGGGTGGGTAAGTGGGTGGGTGAGTGGGTGGGTGAGTGGGTGGGTGAGTGGGTGAGTGGGTGGGTGAGTGGGTGGGTGAGTGGGTGGGTGAGTGGGTGGGTGAGTGGGTGGGTGAGTGGTTGAGTGGTTGGGTGAGTGGCTGGGTGAGTGGGTGGGTGGTTTGTTGAGTGGGTGGTTGGGTGAATGTTTGGGTGAGTTGGTGGGTGAGTGGGTCGGTGAGTGGTTGGGTAAGTGGGTGGGTGAGTGGTTGGGTGAGTGGGTGGGTGGGTGGGTGAGTGAGTAGGTGGGTGGGTGGGTGAGTGGGTGAGTGGTTGGCTGGTTGGGTGAGTGTGTAAGTGGGTGGGTGGTTAGGTAGGTGGGTGAGTGGGTGGGTAGGTGGGTGGGTGAGTGGGTAGATGAGTGGGTGAGTGGGTAGGTGGTTGGGTGAGTGAGTGGGTGAGTGGTAGGTTGAGTGAGTGGTTGAGTGGGTGGGTGAGTGAGTGGGTGGGTGAGTGGGTGAGTGGTTGGCTGAGTGGGTGGGCGGGTAGGTGAGTGGGTGGGTGGGTGAGTTGGTGGGTGAGTGGGTGAGTGGTTGGGTGAGTGAGTGGGTGGGTGGGTGGGTAAGTGAGTGGGTGGGTGGGTAGGTGGGTGCGTGAGTGGGTGGGTGATTGGTTGGGTGAGTGGGTGGGTGAGTGGTTGGGTGAGTGGGTGGGTGGGTGGGTGAGTGAGTAGGTGGGTGGGTGCGTTAGTGGGTGGGTGGGTGGGTGAGTGGGTGGGTGGGTGAGTGGGTGGGTGAGTGGGTGGGTGGGTGAGTGGGTCGGTGAGTGGTTGGGTGAGTGGGTGGGTGAGTGGTTGGGTGAGTGGGTGGGTGGGTGGGTGAGTGGGTGGGTGAGTGGGTGGGTGAGTTGGTGGGTGAGTGGGTGAGTGGTTGGGTGAGTGAGTGATTGAGTGGTTGGGTGGGCAGGTGAGTGGGTGAGTGGTTGGCTGGTTTGGTGAGTGTGTAAGTGGGTGGGTGGTCAGGTAGGTGGGTGAGTGGGTGGGTAGGTGGGTGGGTGAGTGGGTAGATGAGTGGGTGAGTGGGTAGGTGGTTGGGTGAGTGAGTGGGTGAGTGGTAGGTTGAGTGAGTGGTTGAGTGGGTGGGTGAGTGAGTGGGTGGGTGAATGGGTGAGTGGTTGGCTGAGTGGGTGGGCGGGTAGGTGAGTGGGTGGGTGGGTGAGTTGGTGGGTGAGTGGTTGGGTGAGTGAGTGGGTGGGTGGGTGGGTAAGTGAGTGGGTGGGTGGGTAGGTGGGTGCGTGAGTGGGTGGGTGATTGGTTGGGTGAGTAGGTGGGTGAGTGGGTGGGTGATTGGTTGGGTGATTGGGTGGGTGGGTGGGTGAGTGAGTGGGTGGGCAGGTAAGTGAGTGGGTGGGTGGGTAGGTGGGTGCGTGAGTGGGTGGGTGATTGGTTGGGTGGTTGGGTGAGTAGGTGGGTGAGTGAGTGGGTGAGTGTTTGGGTGAGTGGGTGGGTGGGTGAGTGAGAAGGGGGGGTGGGTGAGTGGGTCGGTGAGTGGGTGGGTGAATGGGTGGGCGGGTGGGTCGGTGAGTGGGTGGGTGAGTGGGTGGGTGAGTGGGTGGGTGAGTGCGTGGTTGAGTGGTTGGGTGGGCGGGTGAGTGGGTGAGTGGTTGGGTGGTTGGGTGAGTGTGTAAGTGGGTGGGTGGTTAGGTGGGTGGGTGAGTGGGTAGGTGGGTGGGTGAGTGGTAGGTGAGTGGGTGCGTGGGTAGGTGGTTGGGTGAGTGAGTGGGTGAGTGGTAGGTTGAGTGAGTGGTTGAGTGGGTGGGTGAGTGAGTGGGTGGGTGAGAGGGTGAGTGGTTGGGTGAGTGGGTAGGCGGGTAGGTGAGTGGGTGGGTGGGTGAGTTGGTGGGTGAGTGGTTGGGTGAGTGAGTGGGTGGGTGGGTAAGTGAGTGGGTGGGTGAGTGGGTGAGTGGTTGGGTGAGTGGGTGGGCGGGTAGGTGAGTGGGTGGGTGGGTGAGTTGGTGGGTGAGTGGGTGAGTGGTTGGGTGAGTGAGTGGGTGGGTGGGTAAGTGAGTGGGTGGGTGGGTAGGTGGGTGCGTGAGTGGGTGGGTGATTGGTTGGGTGGTTGGGTCAGTAGGTGGGTGAGTGGGTGGGTGAGTGGGTGGGTGATTGGTTGGGTGAGTAGGTGGGTGAGTGGGTGGGTGAGTGGGTGATTGGGTGATTGGGTGAATGGGTGGGTGAGTGGTTGGGTGGGTGAGTCGGTGAGTGGGTGAGTGTTTGGGTGGGTGAGTGGGTGCGTGGGTGAGTGGTTGGATGGGTGAGTGGGTGATTTGGTGGGTGGATAAGTGAGTAGGTGGGTGAGTGGTTGGGTGAGTGGGTGGTTGGGTGAGTGGGTGAGTGGTTGGGTGATTGGGTGAGTTAGTGGGTGGGTGACTGGTTAAGTGGGTGAGTGGGTGGGTGGGTGGGTGATTGGGTGAGTGGATGGGTGGGTGATTGGGTGAGTTAGTGGGTTGGTGACTGTGGAAATTAAGGAGAGATGTGGGGTGTTTATGAGAGACTGTGGGTGATGGTGCACCAGAGTTTGAAAGGGTCAGTGGGTGGATGGATGGGTTGGTGGGGGGATTGGGTGGGTGGGTGGGGGAGTGGGTGTCTGTGGGTGTCTGTGGGGGGCTGTGGGGGGCTGTGGGTCTATAAGAGGGGGGCTACCCCACAGGGCTGTAGCTGCTAGCCTGGCCCTGAGCTCATCTCGACTCAGTTCTGTGGTCAGTGACAGCCTCTGTCTGTGTGTGTGAGTGTGTGGGTGTGTGTGAGTTAGTGTGTATGAGTTAGTGTGTTAGTGAGCGAGTGTATGTGAGTGCGTGAGTTAGTGAGTGTGAGAGTGAGTGAGTCTGTATGAGTGTGTGAGTGAGTGGGTGGGTGAGTGTGTGTGTGAGTGTGTGGGTGTGTGTGAGTTAGTGTGTATGAGTTAGTGTGTGAGTGAGCGAGTGTATGTGAGTGCGTGAGTGAGTGAGTGTGAGAGTGAGTGAGTCTGTATGAGTGTGTGAGTGAGTGGGTGGGTGAGTGTGTGGGTGAGTGTGTGGGTGTGTGTGAGTTAGTGTGTATGAGTTAGTGTGTTAGTGAGCGAGTGTATGTGAGTGCGTGAGTGAGTGAGTGTGAGAGTGAGTGAGTCTGTATGAATGTGTGAGTGAGTGGGTGGGTGAGTGTGTGGGTGAGTGTGTGGGTGAGTGTGTGAGTGAGCGAGTGTGAGAGTGAGTGAGTCTGTATGAGTGTGTGAGTGAGTGGGTGGGTGAGTGTGTGGGTGAGTGTGTTAGTGAGCGAGTGTATGTGAGTGCGTGAGTGAGTGAGTGTGAGAGTGAGTGAGTCTGTATGAGTGTGTGAGTGAGTGGGTGGGTGAGTGGGTGGGTGAGTGTGTGGGTGAGTGAGTGAGTGAGCGAGTGTATGTGAGTGCGTGAGTGAGTGAGTGTGAGAGTGAGTGAGTCTGTATGAGTGTGTGAGTACGTGTTAGTGAGTGAGTGTGTGAGTGCGTGAGTGAGTGAGTGTGAGTGAGTGTGTTAGTGAGTGTGTGAGTGTGTGTGAGTGTGTGTGTGAGTGAGTGTGTTAGTGAGTGTGTGAGTGTGTGGGTGAGTGTGTGAGTGTGTTAGTGAGTGTGTGAGTGAGTGTGTTAGTGAGTGAGTGTGTGAGTGTGTGTGTGAGTGAGTGTTTGTGAGTGAGTGAGTGTGTGAGTGTGTGTGAGTGGGTGTGTGAGTGAGTGAGTGTGAGTCAGTGAGTGAGTGAGTGTGTGAGTGAGTGTGTGAGTGTGAGTCTGTGTGTGAGTGTGTGAGTCTGTGTGAGTGTGTGTGTGAGTGTGTTAGTGTGTGTGAGTGTGTGTGAGTGTGGGTGAATGAGTACATTCACCCACTCACTCTCCCACCCACTCACCCACCCACTAACCCACCCACTCACCCGCCCACTCACGCACCCACTCACCCACTTACTCCCCCAACCACTCACCCACCCACTCACCCGCCCACTCACCCACTCACCCACTCACCCACCCACCAACTCACCCACTCACACACCCACTCACCCACCAACCCACCCACCAACCCACTCACTCACCCACTCACTCACCCACTCACTCACCCACCAACCCACTCACCCACTCACTCACCCTCCCACTCACCCACCCACTCACTCACCTACTCACTCACTCAACCACTGACCCACCAACCCACTCACCCACCCACTCATCCACCCACTCACCCACCCACCTACTCACCCACCCATTCACCCACCTACTCACCCACCCACCTACTCACCTACTCACTCACTCAACCACTCACCCACCAACCCTCTCACCCTCCCAGTCACCCACCCACTCACTCACCCAACCAGTCACTCGCTCAACTACTCACCCACTCACCTACCCACTTACCCACCCACTCACCCACCCGCTCAGCCACCCACTCACCCACCATCCCACTCACCCACCATCCCACTCACCCACTCACTCACCCACACACTTACCCACTCACCCACTCACTCACCCACTCACCCACTCACTCACTCACCCACTCACTCACCCACCCACTCACCCACTCACTCACCCACACACTGACCCACTCACCCACACACTCACCCACTCACCCACTCACCCACCCACTCACCCACTCAATCACCCACACACTCACTCACTTTCCCACTCACTCACCCACTCACTCACCTACTCACCAACCCACCCACCCACTCACTGACAGAGAGAAACACACACACACGGCCATCATTAAGGAATGTGAATCATCATCAGCACCATCAGCAGCACCATCAGCACCACCATCATCATCAGCAGCACCACCATCATCAGCACCATCATCAGTACCGTGAACTTTTCACTATTTATTTAGTAATTTGTACCAGGTAGTAAGGCCCTCGCTGAGTCATTTGTTCAGACTCCGCGTGGACATCACAAACGATAGCAGCTTTAACAAAGTGGATTACCACGTGGACACATTAACAGGCAACTCCTCTGAACGCGTGATGACGAACCCACGACCTCCTGTGTACCAGGCGAGGTAGTCAACATCTCTAGTGATGACCCACGACCTCCTGTAGACCAGGCGAGGTAGTCAACATCTCTCGTCAGGACCCACGACCTCCTGTAGACCAGGCGAGGTAGTCAACATCTCTCGTCAGGACCCACGACCTCCTGTAGACCAGGCGAGGTAGTCAACATCTCTAGTCAGGACCCACGACCTCCTGTAGACCAGGCGAGGTAGTCAACATCTCTAGTCAGGACCCACGACCTCCTGTAGACCAGGCGAGGTAGTCAACATCTCTAGTCAGGACTCATGACCTCCTGTAGACCAGGCGAGGTAGTCAACATCTCTAGTCAGGACCCACGACCTCCTGTATACCAGGCGAGGTAGTCAACATCTCTAGTCAGGACCCACGACCTCCTGTATACCAGGCGAGGTAATCAACATCTCTAGTCAGGACCCACGACCTCCTGTATACCAGGCGAGGTAGTCAACATCTCTAGTCAGAACCCACGACCTCCTGTAGACCAGGCGAGGTAGTCAACATCTCTAGTCAGGACCTCCTGTGTACCTGGTGAGGTAGTCAACATCTCTCGTCAGGACTTGAACTGAGGCTGATGATCTCTGCAGGAACCTTCGGCGATGTCTGAAGAAGAAGTTTACGATGAAGAGGAGGAGGTAGCGGAGTGAGTAACATCAACAGCATCATCATCAGCATCATCAGCAGCATCATCAACAGCAGCAGCATCATCAACAGCAGCAGCATCATCAACAGCAGCAGCATCATCATCATCAGCAGCATCATCAGCATAATCATCATCACCATCATCAGCAGCAGCATCATCAGCATAATCATCATCAGCAGCAGCATCATCAACAGCAGCAGCATAATCAACAGCAGCAGCATCATCATCAGCAGCAGCATCATCAGCATAATCATCACCATCATCAGCAGCAGCATCATCAGCATAATCATCATCATCAGCAGCAGCAGCAGCATCATCAACAGCAGCAGCATCATCAACAGCAGCAGCATCATCAGCAACAGCATCATCAGCATAATCATCATCATCACCATCAGCAGCAGCAGCATCATCAGCATAATCATCATCAGCAGCAGCAGCAGCGGCATCTACATCAGCAGCATCATCATCATCAGCATCATCATCAGCATCATCAGCAGCAGCAGCATCAGCAAAATCATCAGCAGCATAATGATCATGAGCAGCAGGATCATCATCAGCAGCAGCAGCATCATCAGCAGCAGCAGCAGCATCATCATCAGCATCATCGTCACCTGCAGCATCATCAGCAGCAGCATCAGCAGCATCATCAGCATCATCATCAGCATCATCATCATCTGCAGCATCATCAGCAGCATCAGCATCATCATCAGCATCATCAGCAGCATCATCTTGAGCAGCATTATCAGCAGCAGCATCATCATCAGCACCAGCAACATCATCATCAGCAGCAGCATCATCAACATCATCAGCAGCAGCATATTCATCAGCAGCATCATCATCAGCAACATCATCAGCAGCAGCATCAACATCATCTTCAGAAGCATCAACATCATCATCAACAGCATCATCATCGTCATCATCATCAGCATCATCATTATCGGCATCATCATCATCATCGTCAACATCATCAGCAGCAGCATCATCAGCAGCAGCATCATCAGCAACATCATCAGCAGCAGCATCAACATCATCTTCAGAAGCATCAACATCATCATCAGCATCATGATCAGCATCATCATAAGCAGCATCATCAGCAGCAGCAGCATCATCAGCATCAGCATCATCAGCATCATCATGATCAGCATCATCAGCAGCATCATCATCAGCATAATCAGCAGCAGCATCAGCAACATCATCAGCAGCATCAATCATCTTCAGAAGCATCAACATCATCAATAACATCAGCAGCAGCATCATAAGCAGCATCAGCAACAGCAGCATCATCATCAGCATCATCATCATCAGCAGCATCATCATCAGCATCATCATCATCAGAAGCATCAGCATCATCAGAAGCATCATCAGCAGCAGCATCATCATCAGCATCATCAGCAGCAGCAGCATCATCATCAGCAGCATCAACATCAACAGCATCATCATTAGGATCATCATCAGAAGCATCAGCAGCAGCATCATCATCAGTAGCATCATCATCAACATCATCATCAGCAGCATCATCAGCATCATCATCATCAGAAGCATCAGCAGCAGCAGCAACATCAGCAGCAGCATCATCATCAGCAGCATCAACATAAACAGCATCATCAGCAGCAGCAGCATCATCAGCAGCAGCATCAGCAGCATCATCATCAGCAGCATCAACATAAACAGCATCATCAGCAGCAGCAGCAGCATCAGCAGCAGCATCATCAGCAGCAGCAGCATGATCATCAGCACTGTCATCAACATCATCATCAGCAGCATCATCCTCGTCGTCATCATCGTCATCATCAGCAGCATCATCAGCATCATCAGCAGCATCATCAGCATCGTCATCAACATCATCATCAGCAGAATCATCATCATCGTCATCATCATCAGCATCATCAGCAGCAGCATCATCATCAGGATCATCATCAGCATCATCAGCAGCAGCATCATCAGCAGCAGCAGCATCATCAGCAGCAGCATCATCATGAGCATCATCATCAGCAGCATCACCATCATCAGTAGCATCATTAGCAGCATCATCACCATCATCATCAACATCATCAGCAGCAGCATCGTCATCGTCATCATCATCATCGTCAGCATCATCGTCAGCAGCAGCATCATCATCAACAGCAGCATCATCATCAGCAGCAACATCATCATCATCAGCAGCAGCAGCATCATCATCAGCATCATCAGCAGCATCATCATCAGCAGCATCATTATAATCACAGCAGCATTATCAACATCAGCAGCATCGTCATCATCGTCATCATCAGCAGCAGCATGTTTCAGCAGCATCAGCAGCAGCAGCATCATCATCAGCATCATCAGCAGCAGCAGCAGCATCATCATCAGCATCATCATCATCAGCAGCAGCATCAGCAGCATCATCATCAGCAGCAGCATCATCATCAGCAGCAGCAGCAGCATCATCATCATCAACATCAACAGCATCATCATCATCATTAGGATCATCATCATCAACATCATCAGCAGCATCATCATTATCATCAGCAGCAGCATCAACATAAACAGCATCATCATCAGCAGCAGCAGCATCAGCAGCAGCATCATCAGCAGCAGCATCATCATCAGCATTGTCATCAACATCATCATCAGCAGCATCATCATCGTCGTCATCATCATCAGCATCATCAGCATCATCAGCAGCAGCATCATCATCAGGATCATCATCAGCATCATCATCATCATCAGCAGCATCAGCAGCAGCATCAT
>NW_027422630.1:822114-839525 GCF_048934315.1 Petromyzon marinus
GTGGTTAGCGCTATGCTGCGCTACAAATCCGGCGACCCAAGTTCGATTCCGGCTCACAGCCAACACCCCAGGTGACGATTATCTGGACCGGTCGTGGGCCTCCCCTAGGTCGACTCAGCCTCAAATGAGTGTCTGGTGCTGTGTGTAGTGAACATCGCTAGCACTGGGGGAGAGACAAAGGCGGCCGGGCGTGGTGCTGGCCACCCAGTTCCCGGTGCTGCTGCTACTAACAGCACTTGCCCCTACAGCCCTGCCAGAGGCTACCTGGGGGAGCTTTGTCTGTGTCTCAGCACTTGCCCCTACTGCTCTGCCAGAGGCTACCTGGGAGAGCTTTGTCTGTCTCTCAGCACTTGCCCCTACAGCCCTGCCAGAGGCTACCTGGGGGAGCTTTGTCTGTGTCTCTCAGCACTTGCCCCTACAGCCCTGCCAGAGGCTACCTGGGGGACCTTTGTCTGTGTCTCTCACCACTTGCCCCTACTGCCCTGCCAGAGGCTACCTGGGGGAGCTTTGTCTGTGTCTCAGCACTTGCCCCTACAGCCCTGCTAGAGGCTACCTAGGGGAGCTTTGTCTGTGTCTCTCACCACTTGCCCCTACTGCCCTGCCAGAGGCTACCTGGGGGAGCTTTGTCTGTGTCTCTCAGCACTTGCCCCTACAGCCCTGCTTAGAGGGCTACCTGGGGGAGCTTTGTCTGTGTCTCTCAGCACTTGCCCCTACAGCCCTGCTTAGAGGGCTACCTGGGGGAGCTTTGTCTCTGTATCCCAGGGGGTGCTGTGACCTTCACTTGACCTCTCCACCCCCACCACCACCACCACCCTTGCACTCGGCACCGTCTCGCCCCTAGATCCACTCAGCCGTGGAATGTCACCTTGCTGGAGTGTTTGTTCGCCGTCCACTCGGGAATGTGGAGTGGGTGGTGGTGGTGGTGATGGTGGTGGTGATGGCGGTGGTGGTGGTGATGGTGGTGGTGAGAGTGGTAGTGGTGGGTAAATTTAGCCCAACACAGGAATGTTGATTGGCTTTCTTAGTGCAGAGCCTCTCGGGGGCAAGTGCTGAGAGACTCAGACAAAGGTCCCCCAGGTAGCCTCTAGCAGGGCTGTAGGGGCAAGTGCTGAGAGACACAGACAAAGCTCCCCCAGGTAGCCTCTGGCAGGGCTGTAGGGGCAAGTGCTGAAAGACACAGACAAAGCTCCCTCAGGTAGCCTCTGGCAGGGCTGTAGGGGCAAGTGCTGAGAGGCACAGACAAAGCTCCCCCAGGTAGTCTCTGGCAGGGCAGTAGGGGCAAGTGCTGAGACACACAGACAAAGCTCCCCCAGGTAGCCTCTGGCAGGGCTGTAGGGGCAAGTGCTGTGACACAGACAAAGCTCCCCTAGGTAGCCTCTGGCAGGGCAGTAGGGGCAAGTGCTGAGACACACAGACAAAGCTCCCCCAGGTAGCCTCTAGCAGGGCTGTAGGGGCAAGTGCTGAGAGACACAGACAAAGCTCCCCCAGGTAGCCTCTAGCAGGGCTGTAGGGGCAAGTGCTGAGAGACACAGACAAAGCTCCCGCAGGTAGCCTCTGGCAGGGCTGTAGGGGCAAGTGCTGAGAGACACAGACAAAGCTCCCCCAGGTAGCCTCTGGCAGGGCTCCTGTGCCAGGCTAGGTGCAGGAGGCGGTCACGTGACAGACCCAGGAGGTGACACGGGTTGCCTGCTGTGCCAGGCTAGGTGCAGGAGTAGGAGGTCACGTGACAGACCCAGCAGGTGCCATGGGGTGATTGCTGTGCCAGGCTACGTGCAGGAGGAGATCACGTGACAGACCCAGCAGGGGCCATGGGTTGCCTGCTGTGCCAGGCTAGGTGCAGGAGGAGGTCACGTGACAGATCCTGCAGGCGCCGTGGGTTGACTGCTGTGCCAGGCTAGGTGCAGGAGGCGGTCACGTGACAGATCCAGGAGGTGACACGGGTTGACTGCTGTGCCAGGCTAGGTGCAGGAGGAGGTCACGTGACAGATCCTGCAGGCGCCGTGGGTTGACTGCTGTACCAGGCTAGGTGCATGAGGAGGTCACGGGACAGACCCTGCACGTGCCATGGATTGCCTGCTGTGCCAGGCTAGGTGCATGAGGAGATCACGTGACAGACCCAGCAGGGGCCATGGGTTGCCTGCAGTGCCAGGCTAGGTGCAGGAGGAGGTCACGTGATAGACCCTGCAGGGGCCATGGATTGCCTGCTGTGCCAGGCTAGGTGTACAACACGTACCCAGGTGCCCTGGATTGACTGATCAATTTTTCTCTATCGATTAAGAAACTACGTAATCATTATTGATTAATCGAATATTTCAATCGATAGTTCCCTGAATAATCGATTATTCCTCCACTCGCTGTCGAGCAATAATCGATTGTGGATGATCGACGAATCGATTATATTGACGTTTTGTTAATTAACCTATTGTCAACGATCGATTACGATTAATCAATTATTAATTATCCATGTGTTACCCATTACTCCTCTATCAATTATCTATCAATCGACGTCTCGATCCAACATCCGATTAGTAAAGATCGATTGTGATCAATCGTCAATTGGTTATCGGTTCTCGATCGATCCACGATAAATCGTTTATTGGCGATCGATTAATCGACCATCTCGATCCACAGCCGAGCAAGATGATGAATCTGCACCTGAAGTCCCAGGTGAAGTGGAGGAAGATGAAGGTGAGACCCTAACAACCTGGGTTCAACACTGGGTCTGGGTGTCTCTCTGTGTCTCTCAGGGGGTTCACTATGGCCCTGTCAGAGACCCTGAGAACCTGGGTTCAACACTGGGTCTGGGTGTCTCTGTGTCTCTCTCAGGGGGTTCACTGTGGCCCTGTCAGAGACCCTAACAACCTGGGTTCAACACTGGGTCTGGGTGTCTCTGTGTCTCTCTCAGGGGGTTCACTGTGGCCCTGTCAGAGACCCTAACAACCTGGGTTCAACACTGGGTCTGGGTGTCTCTGTGTCTCTCAGGGGGTTCACTATGGCCCTGTTAGAGACCCTAACAACCTGGGTTCAACACTGGGTCTGGGTGTCTCTGTGTCTCTCTCAGGGGGTTCACTATGGCCCTGTCAGAGACCCTGAGAACCTGGGTTCAACACTGGGTCTGGGTGTCTCTGTGTCTCTCTCAGGGGGTTCACTATGGCCCTGTCAGAGACCCTGAGAACCTGGGTTCAACACTGGGTCTGGGTGTCTCCGTGTCTCTCAGGGGGTTCACTATGGCCCTGTCAGAGACCCTGAGAACCTGGGTTCAACACTGGGTCTGGGCGTCTCTGTGTCTCTCTCAGGGGGTTCACTATGGCCCTGTCAGAGACCCTGAGAACCTGGGTTCAACACTGGGTCTGGGTGTCTCTGTGTGTCTCAGGGGGTTCACTATGGCCCTGTCAGAGACCCTAACAACCTGGGTTCAACACTGGGTCTGGGTGTCTCTGTGTCTCTCTCAGGGGGTTCACTATGGCTCTGTCAGAGACCCTGAGAACCTGGGTTCAACACTGGGTCTGGGTGTCTCTGTGTCTCTCTCAGGGGGTTCACTATGGCCCTGTCAGAGACCCTGAGAACCTGGGTTCAACACTGGGTCTGGGTGTCTCTGTGTCTCTCTCAGGGGGTTCACTATGGCCCTGTCAGAGACCCTAACAACCTGGGTTCAACACTGGGTCTGGGTGTCTCTGTGTGTCTCAGGGGGTTCACTATGGCCCTGTCAGAGACCCTGAGAACCTGGGTTCAACACTGGGTCTGGGTGTCTCTGTGTCTCTCAGGGGGTTCACTATGGGCCTGTCAGAGACCCTGAGAACCTGGGTTCAACACTGGGTCTGGGTGTCTCTGTGTCTCTCAGGGGGTTCACTATGGGCCTGTCAGAGACCCTGAGAACCTGGGTTCAACACTGGGTCTGGGTGTCTCTCTGTGTCTCTCAGGGGGTTCACTATGGCCCTGTTAGAGACCCTAACAACCTGGGTTCAACACTGGGTCTGGGTGTTTTGATGATGTTGATGATGATGTTGTTGATGATGATGTTGATGATGATGTTATTGATGATCACAATGTTGATGATGTTGATGATGTTGATGATGATGTTGTTGATGATGATGTTTATGATGTTGACGATCATAATGTTGATTATGTTGTTGATGATGTTGTTGTGATGTTGTTGTTATGTTGTGATGCCTCGCTGTGTCAACCCTGGATCGCTGACTCCAACTATGCAAACCCTCGTGTTCAGCAGAAGATGGTGATTGAATACTCACACACCCACAGACACACACACAGACACACACACACCCACAGACACACACAGACACACACACACAGACACACACCGAGAGACACACACATACATACACACACCCACAGACACACACATACACACCCACAGACACACACAGACACACACAGACACACACACACCCACAGACACACACAGACACACACACACCCACAGAGAGACACACACAGACACACACACACAGACACACACCGAGAGACACACACAGACACACCCACAGACACAAACCCACAGACACACACACACCCACAGACACACACAGACACACACACACCCACAGACAGACACACACAGACACACACACAGACACACACCGAGAGACACACACACACAGACACACCCACAGACATACACACCCTCAGACACACACATACACACCCACAGACACAAACCCACAGACACACACACACACCCACAGACACACACCCACAGTCAGATATACACAGACACACACACACACCCACAGACACACACAGACACACACAGACACAAACACGTGTATGGGTGAGTGGGTGAGTGAGTGAATGGGTGGGTGAGTGAAATTTTCCAGCCTCTCCTGATAGCTTTTTCGACCCACTCACCCACCCACCGACCCACTCACCCACCCATCCACTCAACGACCCCACCCACTTACTCACTCACTCACCTACTCACTCACCCACTCACCCACTCACTCACTCACCTACTCAATCACTCACCCACCCATCCATTCACCTACCCACCCACTTACTCACTCACTCACCTACTCACTCACCCACCCACTCACCCACCCATCCATTCACCTACCCACCCACTTACTCACTCACTCACCTACTCACTCACCCACCCACTCACCCACCCATCCATTCACCTACCCACCCACTTACTCACTCACTCACCTACTTACTCACCCACCCACTCACCCACCCATCCATTCACCTACCCACCCACTGACTCACTCACTCACCCACCCACTCACCCACCCATCCATTCACCTACCTACCGACTTACTCACTCACCTACTCACTCACCCACCCACTCACCCACCCATCCATTCACCTACCCACCCACTTACTCACTCACTCACCTACTCACTCACCCACCCACTGACCCACCAATCCATTCACCTACCCACCCACTTACCCACTCACTCACTCACCAACTCACCCACCCACCCACTCACTCACCCACCCACCCACTCACTCACCAACTCACCTATCCTGGTGTTCGTCTGTAGATATATATTTTTTTGGTATTTTTGTTTTTTGGCATTTTTTTAGCCAATTAGGGCGGTAAGAGCCATCAGCAGCAACATCATTATCAGCATCATCATCATCATCAGCAGCAGCATCACCATCAGCATCATCATCAGCAGCAGCATCATCACCATCAGCATCATCATCATCAGCATCATCACCATAAGCATCATCATCAACAGCAGCATCATCATCATCATCACCATCAGCAGCAGCATCAGCATCGTCAGCAACATCATCATCACCATCAGCATCATCATCATCAGCAGCAACATCATTAACAGCAGCATCACCATCAGCATCATCAGCATCATCAGCAGCAGCATCATCACCATCAGCAGCAGCATCATAAGCAGCATCAGCAGCAGTAGCATCATCATCATCAGCATCATCATGATCACCATCATCAGCAGCAGCATCAGCATCAGCAGCAGCATCATCATCAGCAACAAGGAATTGTGTCTGCATTACCCACAGTGCTTGTGGTCAATGCAGACAGAAGCCCTTCCTCACACAGAGTGCTTGATTGTGATTGTTGCCAGCGATAAATAGGAAAAGCTGTCTCAGTGCCCATGACCTCTGACCCCCCCCTCGCCCCCCCCCCTCCGTGCCCCCCCCCCCCCTCCCACAGGGCGACCTGCAGGTCAGAGTCGCCGCTGCCTCGCGCTTGCCCCAGCAGCAGCAGTCAGGGAGCACCACGTGGGGGGTGGGGGGTAGGGGGGGTGGGGGGAGGGGTTAGTGGGGGGTGGGGGTAGGGGGGGGTCTAAGGGGGGTGGGGGTAGGGGGGGGGTCTAGGGGGGGTAGGGGGGGAACGCCTTTGACCGTGCCCACTAAATAAATATTAATGAGGTCACTGATATTCATGAGCTCATGAATATTCATGAGCTCATGAATATTCATGAGTTTGTTGATGTTTATGGTTTGTTTGATATGCGTGGCCTCATTGATGTTCATGAGCTCGTCAATATTCTGTGACCGCCAATGTGTGCGATTCTGCTGGGGTGATAACATTGGCGATGGTGATGGTGGTGATGGTGATGATGGCGGTGGTGATGATGGTGATGGTGGGGATGGTGATGGCGGTGATGAAGAGGAGGAAAAGCCGAAGCAAAAGTGAGTGGTGCTTTTTTTAGCAGCGAGTAAGGCCGCACAGAGACTTATAGAGACCCACAGAGACCCACAGAGACTCATAGACCCACAGAGACTCATAGAGACCCACAGAGACTCAGAGACACCCATCGAGACCCACAGAGACTCATAGAGACCCACAGAGACTCATAGCCACCCATCGAGACCCACAGAGACTCATAGAGAACCACAGAGACTCATAGCCACCCATCGAGACCCACAGAGACTCATAGAGAACCACAGAGACTCATAGAGACCCACAGAGACTCATAGCCACCCATCGAGACCCACAGAGACTCATAGAGACCCACAGAGATTCATAGAGACTAATAGACATCCATAGACCCATAGAGACCCACACAGACTTATAGACACCCATAGACTCATAGAGACCCACAGAGATTCATAGACACCCATAGACACCCATGGAGACCCACGGAGACTCATAGACACCCATAGACACCCATGGAGACCCAAAGAGACTCATAGACACCCATAGAGACCCACAGAGACTCATAGACACCCATAGAGACCCACAGAGACTCAAAGACACCCATAGACCCACAGAGACTCATAGAGACCCACAGAGACCCATAGACACCCATAGAGACCCATAGAGACCCACAGAGACGCATAGACAACCATAGAAACCCACAGAGACTCATAGACACCCATAGAGACCCACAGAGACTCAAAGACACCCATAGACCCACAGAGACTCATAGACACCCACAGAGACCCACAGAGACTCATGGACACCCATAGAGACCTATAGAGACCCACAGAGACTCATAGAGACCCACAGAGACTCATAGACACCCATCGAGACTCACAGAGACTCATAGACACCCATAGACACCCACAGAGACTCATAGACATCCATAGACCCACAGAGACTCATAGACACCCACAGAGACTCATAGACACCCATAGAGACTCATAGACACCCATAGAGACTCATAGACACGCATAGAGACTCATAGACACCCATAGAGACTCATAGACACCCATAGAGACTCATAGACACCCACAGAGACTCATAGACACCCATAGACCCACAGAGACTCATAGACACCCATAGAGACCCACAGAGACTCATAGACACCCACAGACCCACAGAGACTCATAGACACCCATAGAGACCCACAGAGACTCATAGACACCCATAGAGACTATAGACACCCATAGACCCACAGAGACTCATAGACACCCACAGAGACCCACAGAGACTCATAGACACCCATAGAAACCTATAGAGACCCACAGAGACTCATAGAGACCCACAGAGACTCATAGACACCCATAGACCCACAGAGACTCATAGACACCCATCGAGACTCACAGAGACTCATAGACACCCATAGACACCCACAGAGACTCATAGACATCCATAGACCCACAGAGACTCATAGACACCCACAGAGACTCATAGACACCCATAGAGACTCATAGACACCCATAGAGACCCACAGAGACTCATAGACACCCATAGAGACCCACAGAGACTCATAGACACCCATAGAGACTCATAGATACCCATAGACACCCACAGAGACTCATAGACACCCACAGAGACTCATAGACACCCATAGAGACTCATAGACACCCATAGAGACTCATAGACACCCATAGACACCCACAGAGACTCATACACACCCACAGAGACTCATAGACACCCACAGAGACTCATAGACACCCATAGAGACTCATAGACACCCACAGACCAACAGAGACTCATAGACACCCACAGAGACTCATAGACACCTATAGAGACTCATAGACACCCATAGAGACTCATAGACACCCATAGAGACTCATAGACACCCATAGAGACTCATAGACACCCATAGAGACGCATAGACACCCACAGAGACTCATAGACACCCATAGAGACTCATAGACACCCACAGAGACTCATAGACACCCATAGAGACCCACAGAGACTCATAGAAACCCATAGAGACCCACAGAGACTCATAGACACCCATAGAGACTCATAGACACCCATAGACACCCACAGAGACTCATAGACACCCACAGAGACTCATAGACACCCATAGAGACTCATAGACACCCATAGAGACTCATAGACACCCATAGACACCCACAGAGACTCATAGAAACCCACAGAGACTCATAGACACCCATAGAGACTCATAGACACCCATAGAGACCCATAGACACCCATAGACACCCACAGACACCCATAGACACCCATAGACACCCACAGAGACTCATAGAAACCCACAGAGACTCATAGACACCCACAGAGACTCATAGACACCCATAGAGACCCATAGACACCCATAGACACCCACAGACACCCATAGACACCCATAGACACCCATAGAAACTCATAGACACCCACAGACCCACAGAGACTTATAGACACCCATAGAGACTCATAGACACCCACAGACCCACAGAGACTCATAGACACCCATAGAGACTCATAGACACCCACAGACGCACAGAGACTCATAGACACCCATAGAGACTCATAGACACCCACAGACGCACAGAGACTCATAGACACCCATAGAGACTCATAGACACCCACAGACCCACAGAGACTCATAGACACCCACAGAGACTCATAGACACCCACAGACCCACAGAGACTCATAGACACCCACAGAGACTCATAGACACCCACAGAGACTCATAGACACCCACAGAGACTCATAGACACCCACAGAGACTCATAGACCCACAGAGACTCATAGACACCCATAGAGACTCATAGACCCACAGAGACTCATAGACACCCATAGAGACTCATAGACCCACAGAGACTCATAGACACCCATAGAGACTCATAGACACCCATAGACACTCATAGACACCCACAGAGACTCATAGACATCCACAGAGACTCATAGACACCCACAGACCCACAGAGACTCATAGACACCCATAGACACCCACAGACACCCATAGACACTCACAGACACCCATAGACCCACAGAGACTCATAGACACCCACAGAGACCCACAGAGACCCATAGACACCCATAGAGACCCACAGAGACTCATAGACACCCATAGAGACCCACAGAGACTCATTGGCACCCACAGAGACTCATAGGCACCCACAGAGACTCATAGACACCCATAGAGACTCATAGACACCCATAGAGACTCATAGACACCCATAGAGACTCATAGACACCCATAGAGACCCACAGTCAACACCTCCCAGCCACACAGAGTTCCAGATCCTGCTCTTGATGATGATGATGTTTATGATGATGCTGCTTTTGATGATGGTGATGCTGATGATGATGCTGCTGCTGATGATGCTGATGATGATGCTGATGATGATGCTGATGATGATGATGCTGATGATGATGCTGATGATGATTCCATCTCTAGGTTTGCTGTTCCTCAAATCGCTGCTCCAAAAATCCCGGAGGGAGAGAAAGTCGATTTTGATGTCAGTACACAACCACTCACTCACTCACACACTCTATCACTCACTCACTCACCTACTCACTCACCAACTCACTCACTCACCTACTCACTCACTCACTCACCCACTCACTCTATCACTCACTCACTCTATCACTCACTCACTCACCCACTCACTCACTCACCCACTCACTCACCCACCCACTCACTCACCCACTCACTCACTCACCCACTCACCCACCCACTCACTCACTCACTCACCCACTCACCTACATACTCACCCACTCACTCACTCACCTACTCACTCACTCACCTACTTACTCACTCACCTACTCACTTACTCACTCACTCACCTACTCACTCACTCACTCACCCACTCACTCTATCACTCACACACTCACTCACTCACTCACCCACTCACTCACCCACCCACTCACTCACTCACTTACCCACTCACCTACTTACTCACCCACTCACTCACTCACCTACTCACTCACTCACCTACTTACTCACTCACCTACTCACCTACTCACTCACTCACCTACTCACTCACCTACTTACTCACCTACTCACCTACTCACTCACTCACTCACTTACTCACTCACCTACTCACTCACTCACTCACCTACTCACTCACCCACTCACCTACTCACTCACCTACTCACTCACTCACCTACTCACTCACCCACTCACTACTTACTTACTCACCTACTCACTCACTCACTCACCTACTCACTCACCTACTCACTCACTCACCTACTCACTCACTCACTCACCTACTCACTCACTCACTCACCTACTTACTCACCTACTCACTCACCCACTCACTCACTCACTCACCTACTCACTCACCTACTCACTCACCCACTCACCTACTCACTCACCCACTCACTCACCCACTCACTCACTCGTCCATTCACCCACCCACCCACTCACTCACTCACCCAACCACTCACTCACTCACCTACTCACTCACCCACCCACCCACTCACTCACTCACCCACTCACTCACTCGCCTACTCACTCAGTCACCCACTCACTCACCTACTCACTCACTCGCCTACTCACTCGCCTACTCACTCACCTACTTACTCACTCACTCACCCACTCACTCACCCACTCACTCACCTACTTACTCACTCACTCACCCACTCACTCACTCTCCCACTCACTTACCCACTCACTCACCTACTCACTCACTCACCCACTCACTCACCCACTCACTCTCCCACTCACTCTCCCACCCACCCACTCACTCACCTACCCACTCACTCACTCACCTACTCACTCACTCACTCACCTACTCACTCACTCACCTACTCACTCACTCACTCACCTACTCACTCACTCACTCACTCACCTACTCACTCACCCACTCACCTACTCACTCACTCACTCACCTACTCACTCACCCACTCACTACTCACTTACTCACCTACTCACTCACTCACCTACTCACTCACTCATTCACCTACTCACTCACTAACCTACTCACTCACTCACCTACTCACTCACTCACCTACTCACTCACGTACTCACTCACTCACTCACCTACTCACTCACTCACTCACCCACTCACTCACTCGTCCATTCACCCACCCACCCACTCACTCACTCACCCAACCACTCACTCACTCACCTACTCACTCACCCACCCACTCACTCACTCACCCACTCACTCACTCGCCTACTCACTCAGTCACCCACTCACTCACCTACTCACTCACTCGCCTACTCACTCGCCTACTCACTCACCTACTTACTCACTCACTCACCCACTCACTCACCCACTCACTCACCTACTTACTCACTCACTCACCCACTCACTCACTCTCCCACTCACTTACCCACTCACTCACCTACTCACTCACTCACCCACTCACTCACCCACTCACTCTCCCACTCACTCTCCCACTCACTCACCCACTCACTTACTCACCCACTCACTCACCCACTCACTCTCCCACCCACCCACTCACTCACCTACCCACTCACTCACTCACCTACTCACTCACTCACTCACCTACTCACTCACTCACCTACTCACTCACTCACTCACCTACTCACTCACTCACTCACCTACTCACTCACCCACTCACCTACTCACTCACTCACTCACCTACTCACTCACCCACTCACTACTCACTTACTCACCTACTCACTCACTCACCTACTCACTCACTCATTCACCTACTCACTCACTAACCTACTCACTCACTCACCTACTCACTCACTCACCTACTCACTCACGTACTCACTCACTCACTCACCTACTCACTCACTCACTCACCCACTCACTCACCTACTCACTCACTCACCTACTTACTCACCTACTCACCTACTCACTCACTCACCTACTCACTCACTCACCTACTTACTCACTCACTCACTCACTCACCTACTCACTCACCTACTCACTCACTCATTCACCTACTCACTCACCTACTCACTCACTCACTCACCTACTCACTCACTAACCTACTCACTCACTCACCTACTCACTCACTCACCTACTCACTCACGTACTCACTCACTCACTCACCTACTCACTCACTCACTCACCTACTCACTCACTCACTCACCCACTCACTCACCTACTCACTCACTCACCTACTTACTCACCTACTCACTCACTCACCTACTCACTCACTCACCTACTTACTCACTCACTCACCTACTCACTCACCTACTCACTCACCCACTCACCTACTTACTCACCTACTCACTCACTCACCTACTCACTCACCTACTCACTCACTCACCCACTCACTCACTCACCTACTCACTCACCTACTCACTCACCCACTCACCTACTCACTCACCCACCCACTCACCCACTCACCCACCCACTCAATCACCCACTCACTCACTCACCCACTCACCCACTCAATCACTCACTCACCCACCCACTCAATCACTCACTCACCCACCGACTCACTCACCCACTCACTCACCCACTCACTCACCCACTCACTCTCCCACTCACTCACTCACCCACTCACTCACCCACGCACTCTCCCATCCACTCACTCACTCACCCACTCACTCACTCACCCACTCACTCACCCACTCGCCCACCCACTTACTCACCCACTCACTCACCCACTCACTCTCCCACTCACTCACTCACTCACCCACTCACTCACCCACTCACTCACTCACCCACTCACCCACCCACTCACCCACTCACCCACTCACTAACCCACTCACCCACTCACCCACTCACTCACCCACCCACTCACTCACCCAATCACTGACTCACTCACCCACTCACTCACTCACCCACTCACCCACTCACCGACTCACTCACCCACTCACGCACTCGCCCACTCACCCACTCACCCACTCGCCCACTCACCCACTCACCCACTCACTCACCCACTCACTCACTCACCCACTCACTCACTCACCCACTCACTCACCCACTCACTGACTCACTCACCCACTCACCCACTCGCCCACTCACCCACTCACTCACTCACTAACTCACTCACCCACCCACTCACTCACCCACTCACTCACCCACTCACTCACCCACTCGCCCACTCACCCACTCACTCACCCACCGAGGCGCTAACCGCTGTGCCACCACTCCCCGCCAGGACATCCACCGCAAGCGTCTTGAGAAAGACTTCCTGGAGCTGCAGACGCTGATCGAGGCGCACTTCGAGAAGCGCAAGAAGGAGGAGGAAGACCTCGTGGCGCTCAAGGGGCGAATCGTGAGGCCCTCCACCACCCGACTCACTCACCCACTCACTCACCTACTCACTCACTCACTCACCCACTCACTCACTCACCCACCCACTCACTCACTCACCCACTCACTCACTCACCCACCCACTCACCCACCCACTCACTCATCCACCACTCACTCACTCACCTACCCACTCACTCACCCACCCACTCACTCACCCACTCACTCACCCACCCACTCACTCACCCACTCACTCATGATGCTAATGATGCTGCTGATGATGCTGCTGCTGATGATGCTGATGATGATGATGGTGCTGATGATGATGCTGCTGATGATGCTGCTGCTGCTGATGATGATGATGCTGATGATGATGATGGTGCTGATGATGGTGCTGATGATGATGCTGATGATGATGCTGATGATGTTGCTGCAGGAGAAGCGCCGTGCAGAGCGCTCCGAGCAGCAGAGAATCCGCGCCGAGGCAGAGAAGGAGCGGCAGACAAGGATGGCGGTGAGGTGCACCTAGCCTGGCACCACGCACACGCGTGTAGCGTGTGTGCGTGTCTGTGTTTGTGCGTGTCTGTGTGTGTGTCTGTGTGTGTGTCTGTGTGTGTGTCTGTGTGTGTGTGTGTGGTGGTCGTGGTTACTTATGCCCCCACCGAAGATGAACATCTGTGGAGGGATGCAGGCAAAGCCGATGAGTCAGATGCCTTCTATGACCTCCTGTCACAGGTGCTGGCTAAAGTGGCCCCTCGGGATAGAGTCATCATGTTGGGCGACTTCAATGCCCGAGTTGGTCATGATGCTGGCACCTGGTCTGGAGTGATTGGAGGGCATGGGCCAGATCAGCTCAATAACAACGGTAGGAGGCTACTAGATTTTTGTGCAGCCCATGGGCTTGTAATTACCAACACGCTGTTCCGGCATCGGCACATCCACACAACATCATGGATGCATGCCGGGTCCAAGCAAGAACATCTGCTGGACTACATAGTGACGGACCAGCAGATGCGAGCCCATGTCCTTGACACCAGGACCTACCGTGGAGCTGATCTGCCCTCTGACCATCAACTAGTTTTCTGTAAGATGCGCCTGCCATTCTTCCACTCCGGTGGTGGGTGTACACCCAGGACCCCATTCCAACCTAAGGTGGTCTGGTCTCAGTTATCTGATGAAAGTTGCAAGCGAGAATTTCATCATCGCTTGCGGCTGGGATTGGCATCGTCCCCGACTCCTCCTGATGTCGAGGGTAAATGGGCGAGGTTTAGGACTGTGATTAATGCAGCTGCAATGGCTGCTTTGGGTACGCGGTCCAGACCTCCCCAGAGACCCTGGCTGACAGAGGAGGTGTTCACGATGGTTGAGAAAAAGTGACAGGCCTACTGTCATCGGCTACAGAATCCCACGTCAGAGAATGAGGAGGCTTACTGCAGCCTTCGCTCGGAGGTTCGGAGAGCCGTGAGGCGCTGCAAGGATGGGTGGTGGTCGCGGGTTGCTGAGGAGATGGAGTCTGCCTCAGTGGCCCGCGATCACAAATCTCTATTTAACTCCATTAAAAAAGTAACCTGCAGCGCCACACCTATTACCATCATTAGGGGAAAAAACGGTGATCCAATCTCTGACCCCCAGGAACAGGTTTGCAGATTTGCTGAGCATTTCTGTGAGGTCCTGCAGGAGGGAAAATCCCTCAGCCAGGAAAACATCGTGGCACAAAGTGAGGATGACCCTGCTGAGGCTGCGGTGCCTCAAATATTGGAAGAAATCACCCCCTGTGAATGGCTGGCTGAGGTGCCATCTGTTGAGAAAGTACTGAAGGCGGTCCGGAGTCTGAGACCAGGAAAGGCAGCGGCCAGAGATGATCTCCCAAGCGAAATGGTGAGGGATGGTGGCGTTTGTGCACAGACTGCCCTTTATGACATCATAACAACAGTCTGGACCACTGGACGGGTTCCGCAGGATTGGAAGAATGCCCTGGTGTTCCCCCTTTTTAAGAAGGGGGACCGCACAGACTGTAACAACTACAGGGGCATCTCACTCCTCAGTGTGCCGGGAAAGGTCCTGGCAAGGATTATTCAACATCACGTTTCCAGGCACGCTGAGGAGAGGCTTGCGGAACCCCAATGCGGTTTCAGGAAAGGGCGGTCCTGCACAGATGCCATATTTTCTATCCGTCTGCTACAGCAGAGGTGTAGGGAATTCCAGCAAGACCTATATCTTTGCTTTATTGACCTGGTCAAGGCCTATGATACCATCAGTAGGCCTGGGCTCTGGGTTGTTCTTCGTGCTTTTGGAGTACCTGACCCTCTGCTCACGATCATTAAGAACCTTCATGATTGTGAGCGAGCCCGGGTAAAACTACGTGGCCGGGAGTCAGAGCCATTCCCTGTACACCTTGGGGTGCGACAGGGATGTCCTCTGGCTCCCACATTATTTAACATCTTTTTCGACCACGTAGTTCATGAAGCCTTCGATGGCTGTACTAGAGGAATTTCCATCTGGTACAGATATAATGGGAGACTGATCGATGCCCGGGTGCGGTCAAGGGATGGCTCTCTATTGCTCAACCACGTTATGTATGCCGATGATTTGGTAATAGCTGCTCATTCAGAGGAGGAGTTGGAGATGCTGCTGCTGAGACTGGAGCGTACCACTAAGAGATGGGGCCTTACCATCAGCCCCACTAAAACTAAGCACCTGCCTGGGTATTTTGTACCATCGGACACTCCACCCCCACATCTCCCAATCGGTGATGGGGCAGTTGTGGAGAGAGTTGGGAGTTTCCCATACCTGGGCAGTGTGCTTATGACCGGCTCCAGTTTAACAGCAGAGGTCTCACTCCGAATCAGTCGAGCGGCAATATCTTTTCATCGGTTGCGTAACGCTGTGTGGAAGCTACCTGGTCTGTCGCTCCGCACTAAGCTCCACGTCTTCTCGGCCACGGTCATTCCCTCCCTTCTCTACGCTTGCGAAACGTGGACCCCCCTAATGGAACATCTTCGCCGGCTAGAAACATTTAGGCTGGCCTGCCTACGATCCATCCTGGGTTTAACCAGACTGGATTGTGTGAGGAGCTCACAAATCCTTGAAAGATCTGGGCAAGGTCCCATCGGTGAGCTCCTCCGGCGGGCAAGGCTGCGATGGCTGGGTCATGTAGCCCGCATGCCCAGCCACCGTATGCCGAAACAGCTTTTGTTCGGCCGGATTGAGGGGGCTAAGCGGGCGCGGCACGGGCTAGAGAAGAGATGGAGTGATGTGGTACAGGAGGACGTGGAGCTGAGTGGACTTGCCGATGACTGGTACGAGCGGTGTCAAGATCGGCCTCTGTGGAGGAGGCTCGTGAAGGATGCTACTGGGCAGTTGGAGGTAGTCGCCCTCCAACAACAACGGAGGGCGGAGGAGCGACGCTCAGAACAACGAGCGGAGCGCCGGGTGGCTAAAGCACAGCAGATTGGCACAGTTGGGGGCACAGGTGGTGCATCAGCCAGTCATCTCAGTCAGTCGACCCGTGGCACCTGGGTCAGCTCCGTGACCTCCTGCCAGCGGGCGTTCGACACTTCACGTGGCCTCAGGGTGCACATAGCCTGGCACAAGCGTCGCGGGGTGACGTCACCGCCACTTAGTGGCGAATGGCGGTTGTTGTTGTTGTTGTCTG
>NW_027422630.1:844625-847125 GCF_048934315.1 Petromyzon marinus
GTGAGTTGGTGAGTGAGAGGGTGAGTTGGTGGGTGAGTGGGTTGGTGGGTTGGTGAGTGGGTGAGTGGGTGAGTTGGTGAGTGAGAGGGTGAGTGGGTGGGTGAGTTGGTGAGTGAGTGGGTGAGTTGTTGAGTGAGTGGGTTGGTGGGTTGGTGAGTGGGTGAGTGGGTGAGTTGGTGGGTGAGTTGGTGAGTGAGAGGGTGAGTGGGTGGGTGAGTGGGTGGGTGAGTTGGTGAGTGGGTGGGTGAGTTGGTGAGTGAGTTGGTGGGTGAGTGAGTGAGTGTGTGGGTGAGTTGGTGAGTGAGTTGGTGAGTGAGTTGGTGAGTTGGTGAGTGGGTGGGTTGGTGGGTTGGTGAGTGAGAGGGTGAGTGGGTGGGTGAGTTGGTGAGTTGGTGAGTGAGTTGGTGAGTGTGTGGGTGAGTTGGTGAGTGTGTGGGTGAGTTGGTGAGTGAGTTGGTGAGTGAGAGGGTGAGTTGGTGAGTGTGTCGGTGCTATTTACTGGTCTCTCCTCATCGCGGCTAATACAATTAACTCAAATTAAATATCTCACGCTCTATCCTAGCAAACACGCACACTTCTACTGAAAATTTCACTCCAAAAAAAACATTAAAAAAGTTAAATATTACGAAATAATCAAACCCACAACAAACTCACAGTAACTGGAATATTTAGCTTTTGAAGTTAAACATCACCTCACAGAGACCCACAGACTCACCTCACAGAGACCCACAGACTCACCACACAGAGACCCACAGACTCACCACACAGAGACCCACAGACTCACCACACAGAGACCCACAGACTCATCACACAGAGACCCACAGACTCACCACACAGAGACCCACAGACTCACCACACAGAGACCCACAGACTCACCACACAGAGACCCACAGACTCACCGCACAGAGACCCACAGACTCACCACACAGAGACCCACAGACTCACCACACAGAGACCTACAGACTCATCACACAGAGACCCACAGACTCACCGCACAGAGACCCACAGACTCACCACACAGTGACCCACAGACTCACCACACAGAGACCCACAGACTCACCACACAGATACCCACAGACTCATCACACAGAGACCCACAGACTCACCACACAGAGACCCATAGACTCACCACACAGAGACCCACAGACTCACCACACAGAGACCCGCAGACTCAGCACACAGAGACCCACAGACTCACCACACAGAGACCCACAGACTCACCACATAGAGACCCACAGACTCATCACACAGAGACTCACAGACTCACCACACAGAGACCCACAGACTCACCACACAGAGAGCCACAGACTCACCACACAGACCCACAGACTCACCACACAGAGACCCACAGACTCACCACACAGAGACCCACACACTCACCACACAGAGACCCACAGACTCACCACACAGAGACCCACAGACTCATCACACAGAGACCCACAGACTCACCGCACATGTAAGGTCAAATACAGTGGTGAGGGTGAATCTGCATATAGCAGTGGCTGGCGGGTTGGAGTGTTGATAATTAACCGTCATACGTTTTATAATTTAATTTCCATAACATTAAGGACCATTTTAAATTCCAGTTCAGAGTATAATACATATAAATACCGATGTGATGGTGGTGATGGTGGTGGTGATGATGGTTGTGGTGCTGGTGATGATGGTGGTGATGGTGGTGATGGTGTTGCTGGTGGTGATGGTGGTGATTGTGGTGATGGTGGCGATGGTGGTGGTGGTGGTGATGGTGGTGATGGTGGTGGTGATGGTGGTGATGGTGGTGATGGTGTTGATGGTGGCGATGGTATTGGTGATGATGATGTTATATTACTTATAAAAAACAACAAGAACAACAATAATAGACGTTTTAGAGCCTGACCCCGCTCCAGAGTGATCACTCGGCCGCGACCTGGGAATCGGACCGGGACACTCCGATCCACCTCAGCGCGCTAACCACTGCGCCACCGCTCCCCCAACACACACACAGACACACACAGACACACACACAGACGCACACACACAGACACACACAGACACACACACACAGACACACACAGACACACACACACACAGACACACACACACACAGACACACACACAGACACACACACAGACACAAACAGACACACAGACACACAGACACACACACACACACACAGACACACACACAGAGACACACACACAGACAAAGATCCCCCGTGTAGCTTCAAGAGGCTTCCGGGGCAAGTGCTGTCACCGAGACGCATCGCTCCATGGAGGCGTCCAGACACCGTCACGTGACCACGCGAGGTTTGGGGCAGCCACGCACGGCCGCCTTTGTCTCTCCCTCCCCCTCGTCCCCCCCCAGTGGCGACGTTCAGCAACAACCACCACGCCAGCCGCTCGCCGGCCTGGGAGAGGCCCAGGCACCGGTTGGTGGTGGTGGCGGTGGTGGTGGTGGTGGTGGCGGTGGTGGTGGTGGTGGTGGCGGTGGCGGTGGTGGTGGTGGCGGTGGTGGTGG
>NW_027422630.1:852125-867125 GCF_048934315.1 Petromyzon marinus
AGCAACATCATCAGCAGCAACAACATCATTATCAGCAACATCATCATCATTAGCAACATCGTCATCATCAGCAACATCATCAGCATCATCATCATCAGCAACATCATCATCAGCAACATCATCATCAGCAACATCGTCATCATCAGCAACATCGTCATCATCAGCAACATCATCAGCAACATCGTCATCATCAAAATCATCATCGCTATCACCACCACCACCACCACCATTACCACCACCACCACCACCACCACCACAAACATCATCACCACCACTACCACTATTACCGTTATCATCATCACCACCACCATCATCATCAACACCACCACCATCATCACCACCACCACCACCACCATTACCAATACCACCACCACCACAAACATCACCAACACCACCACCATCAACACCACCACCATCGAAAGTATCATCACCACCATCATCAGCAACACAACGATCAAAATCACCACCACCATCACCTCCACGATCACCACCACCAACATCACCACCATCACCACAACCTCCACGATCACCACCAACATCACCACTATCACCACCACCATCACTACCACCACCACTATCACCACCACCATCACCACCACCATCACCACCACCAACATCACCACCATCACCACCACCAACATCACCACCATCACCACCATCACCATCACCACCACCATCACCACCACCAACATCAGCACCATCACCACCGCCATCAAAATCATTATCCCGATCACCATCACCATCACCAACATCACAACCACCACAACTGCCGACACCACGCACACCACCATCACCACAACCACCACCAACACCATCATCACCACCGACACCACGCACACCACCACCACTATCACCACCACCACTACCACCGCCGACACAACGCACACCACCATCACCACCATCACCATCACCACCATCACCACCACCATCATCACCACCATCACCACCACCATCATCACCACCATCACCACCACCATCACCACCACCATCACCACCACCACCATCACCACCACCATCATCACCACCATCACCACCATCACCACCACCATCACCACCACCATCACCACCATCACCACCATCACCACCATCACCATCACCACCATCACCACCACCATCATCACCACCATCACCACCACCATCACCACCACCATCACCACCACCATCACCATCACCACCATCACCACCACCATCACCACCACCATCATCACCACCACCACCACCACCATTACCACCACCACCACCACCACAAACATCATCACCACCACTACCACCGTTACCGTTATCACCATCAACACCACCACCATCGAAAGTATCATCACCACCATCATCAGCAACACCACGATCAAAATCACCACCACCATCACCTCCACAATCACCACCACTAACATCACCACCATCACCACCACCATCACCACCATCACCACCACCATCACCACCATCACCACAACCACCGCCACCTCCACCACAACCATCACCACCACCATCACCACCACCATCACCACCATTACCACGACCATCACCACCACCACCACCATTACCAACACCATCACCACCACCATCATCACCACCATCACCACCATCACCACCATCACCACCATCACCACCGCCATCAAACTCATCATCCCGATCACCACCACCATCACCAACATCACTACCACCACCAACATCATCACCTCCTCCACCACCACCATCACCACCATCAACACCACCACCGCCGACACCACCATCAGCACCACCATCACCACCACCACCACCAAGATCACCACCACCATCACCACCACCAACATCACCACCACCACCACCTCCACCACCACCACCACCACCACAACGCACACCACCACCAACCACCCCAAACTCACCGCTCCATCCGAATAGTTCGACCTCGGACTTGACCCTTCTGACTCCATCGCTCCACCACCACCGCCACCACCACCACCTCCACCTCCACCACCACCACCATAGTACACCTCGTCCTGCCCACGGAGCATCCCCTGCAGGTTCTCGATGTAGCCGATGGCGTTCCGCAGGATCTCCACCTTGGCGAGCCGCTGGCCGGGGTTTGCCGACGTGAACCGCTTGAGCGTCTCGAAGGCCTCGTTGACCCTCCGCAGGCGGCGCCGCTCGCGCACCGTGGCCGCGCGCCGCCTCTCCGCCGAGCTCGTCTTGCGCTTGCACGCCCGGCAGGCCCACAGCAAGCAGGCGCCCGAGCGCTGCTGCGAAGCGACGCAGCTGGGCGCCCGCACGTGGTCGTGGTCGTCGTCGATGGCGTCGATGACGTCGTCGCTGACGTCGTCGTCATCGCCGACGACGTCGTCATCGCCGACGTCATCGTCATGGCCGCCGCCGCAGCGTCTGGCTCTGCCGCAGAGATCTTTCGAAATCTTCTTGCCGCTGATGCCGCTGCTGATGCTGATCGTGTTACTGATGAGCTGCTGCTGCTGATTCTGATTCTGCTGATTCTGATTCTGATTCTGCTGCTCAAGCTGCAACTGTTGCACGTGCTGATGATGCTGCTGCTGCTGCTGCTCGTGTTGTTGTTGTTGTTGTTGATGTTGTTGTTGATGTTGTTGATGTTGTTGTTGATGGTGGTGGTTGTGGTGGTGGTGGTGGAGAGTCGACAGGAGCTGCTGCTGCTGCTGCTGCTGCTGCTGCTCCTGCTGTCGCCCCGGGTCAAAGTTCTCCAGGAAGTCCACCTCCACGGAGTCGAACGGAGACATGGAGCAGTCGTCCACCCCCGGCGCGTAGAAGTTGCCGGCAACGCCGCCGCACAGGGCAAAGTTGAACGGGGTCGACCCCTCCATCACCTCCATCGTCTGCGTCCACCGCCAGGGACGACCTCGCCGCCACCACCACCACCACCACCACGATGGCCGTCACGAGTTGCCCTGAACTCGGGGGGGGAGGTTGGTTGCCTCGACTTCAGTTGAGTTCAACTTCAGTTTGCGTTCGACTTCAGTTTGCGTTTGACTTCTTCAGTTGTGTTCAACTTCTTACAGTTGCGTTCAACTTCAGTTTGCGTTTGACTTCTTCAGTTTGCGTTTGACTTCTTTCAGTTGCGTTCGATCTTTCGACTTCAGTTTGCGTTCAACTTCAGTGTGCCTTCCACTTAAGTTGCGTTCAACTTCTTCAGTTGCGTTCAACTTCTTCAGTTGCGTTCAACTTTTTACAGTTGCGTTCAACTTCTTCAGTTGCGTTCAACTTCTTCAGTTGCGTTCAACTTCTTCAGTTGCGTTCAACTTCAGTTGCGTTCAACTTCAGTGTACCTTTGACTTCTTCAGTTGCGTTCGACCTTTCGACTTCAGTTTGCCTTCGACTTAAGTTGCGTTCAACTTCTTACAGTTGCGTTCAACTTTTTCAGTTTGCCTTCCACCTTTCGACTTCAGTTGCGTTCAACTTCTTCAGTTGTGTTCAACTTCTTCAGTTTGCCGTCGACTTCTTCAGATTGCCTTCGACTTCAGTCGCCCCAACGACTTTCGTTGCTCTCAACCGAAGTTGCTTGCGACCCAATTGTGTTGCGGCCGGCGTTGAAGTGTCCGGAGCGCCGAGCTTCTCTCGAGGAGTTTGTGGATGCCTCCCGTTCACGGTGGGCGTGCAACCTGGAACACAAGCAACGCAGATCAGTGGTTAGACACAGATAAAGGTGCCCTCGGACAGCCTCTGGCAGGGCTGCAGGGGCAAGTGCTGTGCAGTCGCTAGCAGTAACGAATGGGTGAGTGGGTGAGTGAGCGGGTGAGTGAGCGAGTGAGTGAGCAGGTAGATGAGTGAGTGGGTGAGTGGGTGAGTGAGTGTGTGGGTGAGTGAATGGGTGAGTGAGTGGGTGAGTGAGTGGGTGAGTGAGTGGGCGGGTGAGTGGGTGAGTGAGTGAGTGAGTGGGTGAGCGAGTGAGTGGGCGGGTGAGTGGGCGGGTGAGTGGGTGAGTGAGTGAGTGGGTGAGTGAGCGGGTGAGTGAGTGCTGTGCAGTCGCTAGCAGTAACGAATGGGTGAGTGGGTGAGTGAGCGAGTGAGTGAGTGAGCGGGTGAGTAGGTGAGTGAGTGAGCGAGTGGGTGAGCGAGTGAGTGGGCGAGTGAGTGGGCGGGTGAGTGGGTGAGTGAGTGAGTGGGTGAGTGAGCGGGTGATTGAGTGGTGTGCAGTCGCTAGCAGTAACGAATGGGTGAGTGGGTGAGTGAGCGAGTGAGTGAGCGGGTGGATGAGTGAGTGGGTGAGTGAATGGGCGGGTGAGTGGGTGAGTGAGTGGGTGAGTGGGTGAGCGAGTGAGTGAGCGAGTGAGTGAGCGAGTGAGTGAGTGGGTGAGTGAGTGAGTGGGTGAGTGAGTGAGTGAGTGGGTGAGTGAGCGAGTGAGTGGGCGGGTGAGTGGGTGAGTGAGTGAGTGAGTGGGTGAGTGAGTGAGTGGGTGAGTGAGCGGGTGAGTGAGTGGTGTGCAGTCGCTAGCAGTAACGAATGGGTGAGTGAGTGAGTGGGTGAATGAATGTGTGGGTGAGTGAATGAGTGAGTGAGTGAATGAGCGAGTGAGTGAGTGAGTGTGTGGGTGAGTGAGTGAGCGAGTGAGTGGGCGAGTGAGTGGGCGGGTGAGTGGGTGAGTGAGTGATTGAGTGGGTGAGTGAGCGGGTGAGTGAGTGGGTGAGAGAGCGGGTGAATGAATGAATGGACGAGTGAGTGAGCGGGTGGGTGAGCGAGTGAGTGGGTGAGTGAGTGGGTGAGTGAGTGGGTGAATGAATGAGTGAGTGAGTGAGCGGGTGGATGAATGAGTGAGTGGGTGAGTGAGTGAATGGGTGAGTGGGTGAATGAATGGGTGAGTGAGTGAGTGGGTGAGTGAGCGGGTGAATGAATCAAAGGACGAGTGAGTGAAGGGGGTGGGTGAGCGAGTGAGTGGGAGAATGAGTGAGTGAATGAGTGGGTGAGTGAGTGAGTGAGCGGGTGAATGAATGAATGGACGAGTGAGTGAGCGTGTGGGTGAGCAAGTGAGTGAGCGGGTGGGTGAGCGAGTGAGTGAGTGAGCAGGTGAATTAATGAATGGACGAGTGAGTGATTGAGTGGGTGAGCGAATGAGGGAGCGAGTGAGTGGGTGAATGAGTGGGTGAGTGAGTGGCTGAATGAATGGGCGAGTGAGTGAGTGGGTGGAGGAATGAGTGAATGAGTCGGTGAGTGAGTGAGTGAGTGGGTGAGCGAGTGAGTGACCGGGTGGGTGAGTGAGTGAGTGGATGAATGAGTGGGTGAGTGAATGAGTGAGTGGGTGAGTGAGTGAGTGAGTGGGTGAGTGAGTGGGTGAATGAATGGGTGAGTGAATGAGTGGGTGAGTGGGTGATTGAGTGAGTGGGTGAGTGAGTGGGTGAGTGAGTGAGTGAATGAATGGGTGAGTGAGTGAATGAATGGGTGAGTGAATGAGTGGGTGAGTGGGTGATTGAGTGAGTGGGTGAGTGAGTGAGTGGGTGAGTGAGTGTGTGGGTGAGTGAATGAATGGGTGAGTGAATGAGTGGGTGAGTGGGTGATTGAGTGAGTGAGTGGGTGAGTGAGTGAGTGAGTGGGTGAGTGAGTGAGTGGGTGAGTGAGTGAGTGAGTGGGTGAGTGAGTGGGTGAGTGGGTGAGTGAATGAGTGGGTGAGTGAATGAGTGGGTGAGTGAGTGAGTGGGTGAGTGAGTGGGTGAGTGAATGAGTGGGTGAGTGAATGAGTGGGTGAGTGAGTGAGTGGGTGAGTGAGTGGGTGGGTGAGTGAATGAGTGACTGAGTGTGTGAGTGGGTGAGTGAGTGGGTGAGTGAGTGGGTGAGTGAATGAGTGACTGAGTGTGTGAGTGAGTGAGTGGGTGAGTGAATGAGTGAGTGGGTGAGTGAGTGAGTGGGTGAGTGAGTGAATGAATGGGTGAGTGAGTGAATGAATGGGTGAGTGAATGAGTGGGTGAGTCAATGAGTGGGTGAGTGAATGAGTGACTGAGTGAGTGGGTGAGTGAATGAGTGACTGAGTGAGTGGGTGAGTGAGTGAGTGTGTGAGTGAGTGAGTGAGTTGGTGAGTGAGTGAGTGAGTGGGTGAGTGAGTGAGTGAGTGGGTGAGTGAGTGGGTGAGTGGGTAAGTGAGTGGGTGGGTGAGTGAGTGAGTGGGTGAGTGAGTGGGTGAGTGAGTGAGTGGGTGAGTGAGTGAGTGAGTGGGTGAGTGAGTGAGTGGGTGAGTGAGTGAGTGAGTGGGTGAGTGAGTGAGTGGGTGAGTGAATGAGTTACTGAGTGTGTGAGTGGGTGAGTGAGTGGGTGAGTGGGTGAGTGGGTGAGTGAGTGGGTGAGTGGTTGAGTGAGTGGGTGAGTGAGTGAGTGAGTGGGTGAGTGAGTGAGTGGGTGAATGAGTGAGTGAGTGGGTGAGTGAGTGTGTGAGTGGGTGAGTGAGTGGGTGAGTGTGTGAGTGGGTGGGTGAGTGGGTGAGTGGGTGATTGAGTGAGTGGGTGAGTGAGTGAGTGGGTGAGTGAGTGAGTGAGTGGGTGAGTGAGTGACTGAGTGTGTGAGTGGGTGAGTGAGTGAGTGAGTGGGTGGGTGAGTGAATGAGTGGGTGAGTGAATGAGTGACTGAGTGAGTGAGTGGGTGAGTGAGTGGGTGGGTGAGTGAATGAGTGGGTGAGTGAATGAGTGACTGAGTGAGTGAGTGGGTGAGTGAGTGAGTGGGTGAGTGAATGAGTGGGTGATTGAGTGAGTGGGTGAGTGAGTGGGTGAGTGAGTGGGTGAGTGAGTGAGTGACTGAGTGTGTGAGTGAGTGGGTGAGTGAGTGAATGAATGGGTGAGTGAGTGAATGAATGTGTGAGTGAATGAGTGGGTGAGTGGGTGATTGAGTGAGTGAGTGGGTGAGTGTGTGAGTGAGTGAGTGACTGAGTGTGTGAGTGGGTGATTTACCTGCCCGCCGACTTTCCAAATCGGCAGCTGACAATCTGCTAAGATCCACGGCTGTCCAATCTCCAATCCACGCAGTCAAGCAGCAGCGAACAGCCTTCAGACTCCAAGTTATACGACTCGGCAGCCAATCACGGCACGTGTTTACTCACCATTTATTTATTTTTAAAAACTTTTCTGGGCGGGGGCAGGGGCGGAGGAGTGGGCGGGGCGTGGGCGGAGTTCGGGGCGGGGCGTCGTTAGCGTAGCCACGCCCACCGACAACTACACACAAAGACGCAGGGAGCCTAGGTAGGCTCAAGCAGGGCTGCAGGGGCAAGTGCTGTCGCGAACAGCAGCAACTCATGCTAAGGCCGGGTTTGACACGCGTCACCGGCAGGTTGTTTAAGGCTGAGCCGACCTAGGCGAGGTACAGTCCCGGATTGGTTTGTGAATTGGCTCTCACTCGAGTGGAAGGTGGTGGTGGCCGTGAGTGCTAACCACTGCGCCACCGCTCCCCACAGGCACACACACACACTCACACACTCACTCACTAACTCACCCACACACTCACTCACACACCCACTCACTCACTCACCCACTCACTCACCCACTCACTCACTAACATACGTACTCACTAACACACTCACAAACTCACTAACACACCTACTCACTAACACACTCACAAACTCACTAACACCTACCCACTAACACACTCACAAACTCACTAACAGACCTACTCACTAACACACTCACAAACTCACTAACGCCTACTCACTAACACACACTCACTCACCAACACACTCACTCACTCACCCATTCATTCAGCTACTCACCCACACACTCACTCACTCACTCACCCACTCACTCACTAACACACCTACCCACTCACTCACCAACACACTCACTAACATACGTACTCACTAACACACCCACTCACTCACTAACACACCTACCCACTAACACACTCACAAACTCACTAACACACCTACTCACTAACACACACTCACCAACACACTCACTAACACGTACTCACTAACACACTCACAAACTCACTAACGCCTACTCACTAACACACACTCACTCACCAACACACCTACTCACTAACACACTCACAAACTCACTAACACACCTACTCACTAACACACTCACAAACTCACTAACACACCTACTCACTAACACACTCACAAACTCACTAACGCCTACTCACTAACACACGCACAAACTCACTAACACACCTACTCACTAACACACTCACAAACTCACTAACGCCTACTCACTAACACACTCACAAACTCACTAACGCCTACTCACTAACACACACTCACCAACACACTCACTAACACACCTACTCACTAACACACTCACAAACTCACTAACACACCTACTCACTAACACACTCACAAACTCACTAACACACCTACTCACTAACACACTCACAAACTCACTAACACACCTACTCACTAACACACTCACAAACTCACTAACACGCCTACTCACTAACACACACTCACTCACCAACACACTCACTCACTCACTCACGCGTACAGCAACAAAGACAAAGATCCCCCGTGTAGCCTCGACTGCTTGGGGGCAAGTGCAGTGCGTGTGGCGAACAGCAGTAGCGCCGATGTCTGCAGCTCCAAGCGGCATCACCCACGTGGAGGAGGGGGTGGGGGGAGGAGGTGGGGGGGTGGGGGGAGGAGGTGGGGGGTGGGGGGAGGAGGGGGGGGCCCTTGACCCGGGGGAACATCTCAAAGCCCCCCCCCCCTCCCCAGGGACGAGACGAGACACGTGGTGGGTGTAGATGGTTTTGTTGGGTGAGAAGTGTTTTAGTGGGACACGGGTGAGTGGGTGAGTAAGTGGGTGAGTGGGTGAGTGAGTGGGTGGGTGGGTTAGTGAGTGGGTGAGTAAGTGGGTGAGTGGGTGAGTGGGTGAGTAAGTGGGTGAGTAAGTGGGTGAGTGAGTGAGTGAGTGGGTGAGTAAGTGGGTGAGTGGGTTAGTGAGTGGGTGAGTAAGTGGGTGAGTGAGTGAGTGGGTGAGTAAGTGGGTGAGTGAGTGAGTGAGTGGGTGAGTAAGTGGGTGAGTGAGTGGGTGGGTGGGTTAGTGAGTGGGTGGGTGGGTTAGTGAGTGGGTGAGTGAGTGGGTGAGTGAGTGAGTGGGTGGGTGAGTGGGTGGGTGAGTGGGTGGGTGAGTGGGTGAGTGAGTGAGTGTGTGAGTGGGTGGGTGGGTGAGTGAGTGGGTGGGTGAGTGAGTGGGTGGGTGGGTGAGTGAGTGTGTGAGTGGGTGGGTGGGTGAGTGAGTGGGTGGGTGAGTAAGTGGGTGAGTGGGTTAGTGAGTGGGTGGGTGGGTGAGTGAGTGGGTGGGTGGGTGGGTGAGTAAGTGGGTGAGTGGGTGACCAAGTGGGTGAGTGGGTGAGTAAGTGGGTGGGTGGGTGAGTAAGTGGGTGAGTGGGTTAGTGAGTGGGTGGGTGAGTGAGTGGGTGAGTGGGTTAGTGAGTGGGTGAGTGGGTTAGTGAGTGGGTGAGTGGGTGAGTAAGTGGGTTAGTGAGTGGGTGAGTGTGTGTGAGTGTGTGGGTGAGTGTGTGGGTGAGTGAGTGGGTGAGTGTGTGTGTGAGTGAGTGTGTGTGTGAGTGAGTGAGTGGGTGAGTGAGTGGGTGTGTGAGTGAGTGTGTGGGTGTGTGAGTGAGTGGGTGAGTGTGTGTGTGAGTGAGTGTGTGTGTGAGTGAGTGAGTGGGTGAGTGAGTGTGTGGGTGAGTGTGTGGGTGAGTGTGTGGGTGAGTGAGTGAGTGTGTGAGTGAGTGAGTGAGTGGGTGAGTGTGTGGGTGAGTGAGTGAGTGGGTGAGTGAGTGAGTGAGTGGGTGAGTGTGTGGGTGAGTGAGTGTGTGAATGAGTGTGTGGGTGAGTGAGTGTGTGAGTGAGTGAGTGGGTGAGTGAGTGTGTGGGTGAGTGTGTGGGTGAGTGTGTGGGTGAGTGAGTGTGTGTGTGAGTGAGTGAGTGAGTGGGTGAGTGAGTGGGTGTGTGAGTGAGTGTGTGGGTGAGTGAGTGAGTGGGTGGGTGAGTGAGTGGGTGTGTGAGTGAGTGTGTGGGTGAGTGTGTGGGTGAGTGAGTGTGTGAGTGAGTGAGTGGGTGAGTGAGTGAGTGTGTGGGTGAGTGAGTGGGTGAGTGAGTGTGTGGGTGAGTGGGTGAGTGAGTGGGTGAGTGAGTGTGTGAGTGGGTGAGTGAGTGAGTGTGTGGGTGAGTGGGTGAGTGAGTGTGTGTGAGTGAGTGAGTGTGTGGGTGAGTGAGTGAGTGGGTGGGTGAGTGTGTGTGTGTGAGTGAGTGAGTGGGTGAGTGAGTGTGTGGGTGTGTGAGTGAGTGAGTGGGTGAGTGTGTGAGTGAGTGAGTGTGTGGGTGAGTGAGTGTGTGTGTGAGTGAGTGAGTGGGTGAGTGAGTGGGTGTGTGAGTGAGTGTGTGGGTGAGTGAGTGAGTGAGTGAGTGAGTGAGTGAGTGTGTGAGTGAGTGTGTGTGTGAGTGAGTGAGTGGGTGAGTGAGTGTGTGGGTGAGTGAGTGAGTGTGTGGGTGAGTGAGTGCGGACGGGATTTGGAGAGGGACGAGGAGTTGTGACGAGATGAAACTTGATCTCCCGTCCCCGCTCTCCCCCGCAGAGGCGCAAATTTTGGATTTGTAAGCGACAGCTGATTTAGCCATTGACTCACCAACTCACTCACCAACTCACTACCAACTCACTCACTCACCAAGTCAATCACTCACCAACTCACCCACTCACTCACTTACTCACCAACTCACTCACTCACTCACCTTGTCACTCACCAACTCACTCACTCACTCACCTTGTCACTCACTCACTCACTCACCCACTCACTCACTTACTCACCAACTCACTCACTCACTCACCTTGTCACTCACCAACTCACTCACTCACTCACCTTGTCACTCACTCACTCACTCATACACTCACCCACTCACTCTCTCACTCACTCACTCACCTTGTCACTCACTCACTCACTCACCAACTCACTCGCACACTCACTCACCCACTCACTCACTCACCCACCCACTCACTCGCCCATTCACTCACTCAATCACCCACTCATCCAGCCACTCACTCACTCATTCACCAAGTGAATCACCTACTCACCCACTCCCATTACCCACTCACCAACCCACTCACCCACTCACCCACCCACTCACCCACTCACTCACCCAGTCACTCACGCACTCACTCACCTACTTACTCACCCAACCAATAACTCTCCCAATCACTCTCCCACTCACCCACTTACTCACCCACTCATCCACGTACTCACCTACTTACTCACCCACTAACTCACCCACTCACTCACCCACTTACTTATCCACTCACCGACCCACGCACTCACCCACTCACTCACGCACTCACGAACTTGCTCACCCGACCAATCACTCTCGCAATCACTCTCCCACTCACGCACTTACTCACCCACTCGCCTACTCAATCATTCACTCACCTAGCCACCAAACTACCCATTAACTCACCCACTCACCCACTTACTCACCCACTCACTCATTCACTCACCGACCCACTCACTCACCTACTCACTCACCCAACCAATCACTCTCCCACTCACTCACCCACTCACCCACTTACTCACCCGCTTACTCACCCACTCACTCACTTACTCACCCACTCACTCACCCACTTACTCACCCACTTACTCACGCACTCACTCACCAACTTACTCACCCAACCAATCACTCTCCCAATCACTCTCCCACTCACCCACTTACTCACCTACTCACCCACTCACCCACTCACTCATCCACTCACCAACCCACTCACTCACCAACTTTCTCACCCACTCACTCACCCACTTACTCACCCACTCACTCACCCACTTACTCACCCACTCACTCACCAACTCACTCACGCACTCACGTACTCACTCACCCAACCAATCACTCTCCCACTCACCCACTTACCCACTCACCCACTCGCCTACTCGCCTACCCAATCATTCACTCACCTAGCCTACAAACTACCCACTAACTCACCCACTCACCCACCCACTTACTCACCCAGTCACTCATCCACTCACCAACCCACTCACCCACTCACCCACTCACTCACCCACTTACTCATCCACTCACCGACCCACTCACTCACCCACTAACTCACCCACTCACCACACATCCCGTCGACCACTCACCTACCCTAACCCAGGTACCATGAGTTGACTGCTGTACCAGCCTAGGTGCACCGGAAGGTGACGGGGCAGACCCAGCAGGTGCCACGGGTCGATCCGACTGAGATGACTGGCTGATGCACCACCTGTGCCCCCTACTGTGCCAACTCGCTGTGCTTTAGCCACCCGGCGCTCCGCTCGTTGTTGTGAGCGTCGCTCCTCCGCCCTCCGTTGCTGCTGGATGACGACTGCCTCCAGCTGCCCAGTGGTGTACCTAGCCTGGCACTGCGGGGTTACGACACCGTCGCTCCACAAGACAAAGATCCCCCTATAGCCTTGATAGACTTCCCGGGGAAAGTGCTCAGCGAACGCCTCTGAAGGACAGGGCAGGAGAGGATGGGTGGCCAGCACCACCACGCCCGACCGCCTTTGTCTCTCCCCCAGTGCTAGCGATGTTCACTACACACCGCACCAGGTACTCAGTTGTGGCTGAGTCGACCTAGGGGAGGCCCAGGACCGGTTCAGATAATCGTCACAGGCGGTGTTGGCCGTGAGCGGGAATCGAACTCGAGTCGCCAGGTTCGTAGCGTAGCGCTAACCACTACACCCACCGCTCCCCATACACACTCACAGACTCAAACACAGACTCACACACAGACACACACACAGATAGACACACACACACACAGACACACACACACAGACACACTCACTCACAGACTCAAACACAGACAGACTCACACACAGATACACACACACAGATACACACACACAGACACACAGACACACACAGACTCACACACACACACAGACTCACACACAGATACACACACACACAGGTACACACGCACGTGTGTGTGTCTGTGTGTGTGTCTGTGTGTGTGTGTCTCTGTGTGTGTATCTGTGTGTGTGTCTGTGTGTATGTCGGTGTGTGTGTGTGTGTCCGTGTGTGTGTCTTTGTGTGTGTGTGTCTGTGTGTGTGTGTCTCTGTGTGTGTATCTGTGTGTGCGTCTGTGTGTGTGTGTCTGTGTGTATCTGTGTATGTGTCTGTGTGTGTGTGTCTGTGTGTGTGTCTGTGTGTGTGTGTGTCTGTGTGTGTGTCTGTGTGTGTGTGTCTGTATATCTGTGTGTCTGTGTGTGTGTGTGTGTCTGTGTGTGTGTGTGTGTCTGTGTATCTGTGTGTCTGTGTGTGTGTGTCTGTGTGTCTGTGTGTGTATGTGTATCTGTATGTGTGTGTCTGTGTATGTGTCTGTGTGTGTGTCTGTGTGTCTGTCTGTGTGTGTGTCTGTGTGTGTGTAGAGAGCGGTGGGTGTAGTGGTTAGCGCTACGCTGCGCTATGAACCTGGTCACCCGAGTTCGATTCCCGCTCACTGCCAACATCGCCAGTGACGATTACTTGAACCGGTCCTGGGCCTCCCCTAGGTCGACTCAGCCTCAAATGAGTACCTGGTGCGGTGTGTAGTAGTAAACATCGCTAGCACAGGGGGAGAGACAAAGGCGGCCGGGCGTGGTGGAGCTGGCCACCCACCCCTTCTGTGTGTGCCACCTTCATAGGCGCTGCTGCTGCTGTTCGCTACTGACAGCACTTGCCCCTACAGGCTGCGTGGACTAAACGGGGGACCTTTGTCTGTGTGCTTTGTCTATGCGTCGGTCAATTAGGAAGTCTTCAGTTAACGATTCGGCCTCGGAAATAGCCTTGCCTGGCGAGCGAGTGACCACACAGAGAGATCGAGTCTCTGTGTGGGTCTCTGTGAGTGGTGAGTCGGTGGGTCTCTGTGTGGTGAGTCTGTGGGTCTCTGTGTGGTGAGTCTGTGGGTCTCTGTGTGGTGAGTCTGTGGGTCTCTGTGTGGTGAGTCTGTGGGTCTCTGTGTGGTGAGTCTGTGGGTCTCTGTGTGATGAGTCTGTGGGTCTCTGTGTGATGAGTCTGTGGGTCTCTGTGTGATGAGTCTGTGGGTCTCTGTGTGGTGAGTCTGTGGGTCTCTGTGTGGGTCTCTGTGTGGGTCTCAGTGTGGTGAGTCTGTGGGTCTCTGTGTGGTGAGTCTGTGGGTCTCTGTGAGTGGTGAGTCTGTGGGTCTCTGTGTGGTGAGTATGTGGGTCTCTGTGTGGTGAGTCTGTGGGTGGCTGTGTGGTGAATCTATGGGTCTCTGTGTGGTGAGTCTGTGGGTCTCTGTGTAGCGAGTCTGTGGGTCTCTGTGTGGTGAGTCTGTGGGCCTCTGTGTGATGAATCTGTGCGTCTCTGTGTGGTGAGTCTGTGGGTCTCTGTGTGGTGAGTCTGTGGGTCTCTGTGTGGTGAGTCTGTGGGTCTCTGTGTGGTGAGTCTGTGGGTCTCTGTGTGGTGAGTCTGTGGGTCTCTGTGTGGTGAGTCTGTGGGTCTCTGTGTGGTGAGTCTGTGGGTCTCTGTGTGGTGAGTCTGTGGGTCTCTGTGTGGTGAGTCTGTGGGTCTCTGTGTGATGAGTCTGTGGGTCTCTGTGTGATGAGTCTGTGCGTCTCTGTGTGGTGAGTCTGTGGGTCTCTGTGTGGTGAGTCTGTGGGTCTCTGTGTGGTGAGTCTGTGCGTCTCTGTGTGGTGAGTCTGTGCGTCTCTGTGTGGTGAGTCTGTGGGTCTCTGTGTGATGAGTCTGTGACTCTCTGTGTGATGAGTCTGTGACTCTGTGTGGTGAGTCTATGGATTAGATATCGCACGTAGGGTAGAACCACCACCTCCACCGTATTGATTTCCATCCAGCAGTGGAGATAAGCCCCTCGAGTCACGTTTCACGGTGGTTCACATCGCCCAGTGTGGCCTTAACATCCGCTCTGGGCACGTGCTGTTAGTAGCGAGTAGCAGTGCCTATGAAGACTGCCGCGGCTGTGACACACACACAGAGATGGTGTGTGGGTATCAGCCACCACGCCCGGCCGCCTTTGTCTCTCCCAAGAAACACGCATCTGAACTCTCTCTCTCTCTCCCCCTCTCGCTCTCACCCTCTCGCCCCCCCTCCCCCCCCCATCAATCTC
>NW_027422630.1:874625-877125 GCF_048934315.1 Petromyzon marinus
GCGAGTGAGTGTGAATGAGTGAGTGTGTGAGTGTGTGTGAGTGAGTGTGTGAGTGAATGTGAGTGAGTGTGTGTGAGTGAGTGTGTGTGAGTGTGTGAGTGTGTGTGAGTGTGTGAGTGTGTGTGAGTGAGTGTGTGAGTGAATGTGAGTGAGTGTGTGTGAGTGAGTGTGTGTGAGTGAGTGAGTGTGTGTGAGTGTGTGAGTGTGTGTGAGTGAGTGTGTGAGTGAATGTGAGTGAGTGTGTGTGAGTGAGTGTGTGTGAGTGAGTGAGTGTGTGTGAGTGTGTGAGTGTGTGTGAGTGAGTGTGTGAGTGAGTGTGTGTGTGAGAGTGTGTGTGAGTGTGTGTGAGTGTGTGTGTGAGTGAGTGTGTGTGAGTGTGAACACGTGTATGTGTGAGTGTGTGTGTGTGAGTGTGTGTGAATGTGAGTGTGTGTGAATGTGAGTGAGTGTGAGTGTGTGAGTGTGTGTGTGAGTGTGTGTGTGTGTGTCATGGTGTGTGTATGAGTGTGTGTGAGTGTGAACACGTGAGTGTGTGTGTGTGAGTGTGTATGTGTGTGTGAGTCTGTGTGTGTGTGTGTGAGTCTGTGTGTGTGTGAGTCTGTGTGTGTGTGTCACTGTGTGTGTGTCTGTGTGTGTGAGTCTGTGTGTGTGTGAGTGTGTGGGGAGCGATAGTGTAGCGGTTAGCGCTACGCTGCGCTGTGAACCTGGCGACCCAGGTTCGATTCCCGCTCACGGCCAACACCAGTGACGATTATCTGAACCGGTCCCGGGCCTCCCCTAGGTCGACTCAGCCTCAAATGAGTACCTGGTGCGGTGTGTAAACATTGCCACTGGGGAGACAAAGGCGGTCGGGCGTGGTGCTGGCCACCCACCCCCTCGTGTACCGTCCCGGCCTTCATAGGTGCTCGCTAACAGCACTTGCCCCTACAGTCTGTTGAGGCTATACGGGGGATCTTTGTCTTTATCTTTTTGTGTATGAGTGTGTGTGTGAGTGTGAACACGTGTGTGTGTGTATGAGGGTGTGTGTGTGAGTGTTTGTATGAGTGTGTGTGTGTGAGAGTGTGAACACGTGTGTGTGTGTATGAGTGTGTGTGTGAGTGTGTGTGTGAGTGTGAACACGTGTGTGTGTGTATGAGTGTGTGTGTGTGAGTGTTTGTATGAGTGTGTGTGTGTGAGAGTGTGAACACGTGTGTGTGTGTATGAGTGTGTGTGTGAGTGTGTGTGTGAGTGTGAACACGTGTGTGTGTGTATGAGTGTGTGTGTGTGAGTGTTTGTATGAGTGTGTGTGTGTGAGAGTGTGAACACGTGTGTGTGTGTATGAGTGTGTGTGTGAGTGTGTGTGTGAGTGTGAACACGTGTGTGTGTGTATGAGTGTGTGTGTGAGTGTGTGTGTGAGTGTGTGTGTGAGTGTGAACACGTGTGTGTGTGTATGAGTGTGTGTATGTGTGAGTGTGAGTGTGAACACGTGTGTGTGTGTATGAGTGTGTGTATGAGTGTGTGTGTGAGTGTGAACACGTGTGTGTGTGTATGAGTGTGTGTATGAGTGTGTGTGTGAGTGTGTGTGTGAGTGTGAACACGTGTGTGTGTGTATGAGTGTGTGTATGAGTGTGTGTGTGAGTGTGTGTGTGAGTGTGTGTGTGTGAGAGTGTGAACACGTGTGTGTGTGTATGAGTGTGTGTGTGAGTGTGTGTGTGAGTGTGAACACGTGTGTGTGTGTGTATGAGTGTGTGTGTGAGTGTGTGTGTGAGTGTGTGTGTGAGTGTGAACACGTGTGTGTGTGTATGAGTGTGTGTATGAGTGTGTGTGTGAGTGTGAACACGTGTGTGTGTGTATGAGTGTGTGTATGAGTGTGTGTGTGAGTGTGTGTGAGAGTGTGAACACGTGTGTGTGTGTATGAGTGTGTGTGTGAGTGTGTGTGTGAGTGTGAACACGTGTGTGTGTGTATGAGTGTGTGTGTGTGAGTGTTTGTATGAGTGTGTGTGTGTGAGAGTGTGAACACGTGTGTGTGTGTATGAGTGTGTGTGTGAGTGTGTGTGTGAGTGTGAACACGTGTGTGTGTGTATGAGTGTGTGTGTGAGTGTGTGTGTGAGTGTGTGTGTGAGTGTGAACACGTGTGTGTGTGTATGAGTGTGTGTATGTGTGAGTGTGAGTGTGAACACGTGTGTGTGTGTATGAGTGTGTGTATGAGTGTGTGTGTGAGTGTGAACACGTGTGTGTGTGTATGAGTGTGTGTATGAGTGTGTGTGTGAGTGTGTGTGTGAGTGTGAACACGTGTGTGTGTGTATGAGTGTGTGTATGAGTGTGTGTGTGAGTGTGTGTGTGTGAGAGTGTGAACACGTGTGTGTGTGTATGAGTGTGTGTGTGAGTGTGTGTGTGAGTGTGAACACGTGTGTGTGTGTATGAGTGTGTGTGTGAGTGTGTGTGTGAGTGTGTGTGTGAGTGTGAACACGTGTGTGTGTGTATGAGTGTGTGTATGTGTGAGTGTGAGTGTGAACACGTG
>NW_027422630.1:882125-894941 GCF_048934315.1 Petromyzon marinus
TCCAGACCTCCCCAGACACCCTGGATGACAGAGGAGTTGTTCAGGATGGTTGAGAAAAAGCGACAGGCCCACTGTCATCGGCTACAGAATCCCACGTCAGAGAATGAGGAGGCTTACCGCAGCCTTCGCTCGGAGGTTCGGAGAGCCGTGAGGCGCTGCAAGGATGGGTGGTGGTCGCGGGTTGCTGAGGAGATGGAGTCTGCCTCAGTGGCCCGTGATCACAAATCTCTATTTAACTCCATCAAAAAAGTAACCTGCAGCGCCACACCTATTACCATCATTAGGGGAAAAAACGGTGATCCAATTTCCGACCCCCAGGAACAGGTTCGCAGATTTGCTGAGCATTTCTGTGAGGTCCTGGGGGAGGGAAAATCCCTCAGCCAGGAAAACATCGCGGCACAAAGTGAGGATGACCCTGCTGAGGCTGCGGTGCCTCAAATATTGGATGAAGTCACCCCCTGTGAGTGGCTGGCTGAGGTGCCATCTGCTGAGGAAGTATTGAAGGCGATCCGGAGTCTGAGACCAGGAAAGGCAGCGGGCAGAGATGATCTCCCAAGCGAAATGCTGAGGGAGGGTGGCGTTTGTGCACAGACTGCCCTATATGACATCATAACAACAGTCTGGACCACTGGACGGGTTCCGCAGGATTGGAAGGATGCCCTGGTGGTCCCCCTTTTTAAGAAGGGGGACCGCACAGACTGTAACAACTACAGGGGCATCTCACTCCTCAGTGTGCCGGGAAAGGTCCTGGCAAGGATTATTCAGCATCGCCTTGCCAGGCACGCTGAGGAGAGGCTTGCGGAGCCCCAATGCGGTTTCAGGAAAGGGCGGTCCTGCACAGATGCCATATTTTCTGTCCGTCTGCTACAGCAGAGGTGTAGGGAATTCCAACAAGACCTACATCTCTGCTTTATTGACCTGGTCAAGGCCTATGATACCATCAGTAGGCCTGGGCTCTGGGTCGTTCTTCGTGCTTTTGGAGTACCTGACCCTCTACTCACGATCATTAAGGAACTTCATGATGGTGAGCGGGCCCGGGTAAAACTACGTGGCCGGGAGTCAGAGCCATTCCCTGTACACCTTGGGGTGCGACAGGGATGTCCTCTGGCTCCCACATTATTTAACATCTATTTTGACCACGTAGTTCGTGAAGCCTTCAATAGCTGTACCGGGGGAATCTCCATATGGTACAGATATAATGGGAGGCTAATCGATGCCCGGGTGCGGTCAAGGGATGGCTCCCTATTGCTCAACCACGTTATGTATGCTGATGACTTGGTAATAGCTGCTCAGTCAGAGGAGGAGTTGGAGACGCTGCTGCTGAGACTGGAGCATGCCACTAAGAGGTGGGGCCTTACCATCAGCCCCACCAAAACTAAGCACCTGCCTGGGTATTTTGTACCATCGGACACTCCACCCCCACAACTCCCAATCGGTGATGGGGCAGTTGTGGAGAGAGTGGAGAGTTTCCCATACCTGGGCAGTGTGCTTATGACTGGCTCCAGTTTAACAGCAGAGGTCTCACTCCGAATCAGTCGAGCGGCAATATCTTTTCATCGGTTGCGTAACGCTGTGTGGAAGCTACCTGGTCTGTCGCTCCGCACTAAGCTTCAGGTCTTCTCGGCCACGGTCATTCCCTCCCTTCTCTATGCTTGCGAAACGTGGACCCCCCTAATGGAACATCTTCGCCGGTTAGAAACATTTAGGCTGGCCTGCCTACGATCCATCCTGGGTTTAACCAGACTGGATTGTGTGAGGAGCTCACAAATCCTTGAAAGATCTGGGCAGGGTCCCATCGGTGAGCTCCTCCGGCAGGCAAGGCTGCGATGGCTGGGTCATGTAGCCCGCATGCCCAGCCACCGCATGCCGAAACAGCTTTTGTTTGGCCGGATTGAGGGGGCTAAGCGGGCGCGGCACGGGCTAGAGAAGAGATGGAGTGATGTGGTACAGGAGGACGTGGAGCTGAGTGGACTTGCCGATGACTGGTACCAGCGGTGTCAAGATCGGCCTCTGTGGAGGAGGCTCGTGAAGGATGCTACTGGGCAGTTGGAGGCAGTCGCCCTCCAACAACAACGGAGGGCGGAGGAGCGACGCTCACAACAGCGAGCGGAGCGCCGGGTGGCTAAAGCACAGCAGGTTGGCACAGTAGGGGGCACAGGTGGTGCATCAGCCAGTCATCTCAGTCAGTCGACCCGTGGCACCTGGGTCTGCCCCGTGACCTCCTGCCAGCGGGCGTTCGACACTTCACGTGGCCTCAGGGTGCACATAGCCTGGCACAAGCGTCGTGGTGACGTCACCGCCACTTAGTGGCGAATGGCGGTTGTTGTTGTTGTTGTTGTGTCAATGTGTGTGTGTCAGTGTGTGTGTGTGTCAGTGTGTGTGTGTGTGTCAGTGTGTGTGTGTGTCAGTGTGTGTGTGTCAGTGTGTGTGTGTCAGTGTGTGTGTCAGTGTGTGTGTGTGTGTGTCAGTGTGTGTGTGTGTCAGTGTGTGTGTGTCAGTGTGTGTGTCAGTGTGTGTGTCAGTGTGTGTGTGTCAGTGTGTGTGTGTGTCACTGTGTGTGTGTCAGTGTGTGTGTGTGTCAGTGTGTGTGTGTGTATCAGTGTGTGTGTGTCAGTGTGTGTGTCAGTGTGTGTGTCAGTGTGTGTGTGTGTCAGTGTGTGTGTCAGTGTGTGTGTCAGTGTGTGTGTCACTGTGTGTGTGTCAGTGTGTGTGTGTGTCACTGTGTGTGTGTCAGTGTGTGTGTGTGTCAGTGTGTGTGTGTGTGTCTGTGTGTGTGTGTCAGTGTGTGTGTGTGTGTGTCAGTGTGTGTGTGTCAGTGTGTGTGTGTGAGGTGTGAGTGTGTGAGTGTGTGAGTGTGAACACGTGAGTGTGTGAGTGTCAGTGTGTGTGTGTGTGTCAGTGTGTGTGTGTGTATCAGTGTGTGTGTCAGTGTGTGTGTGTCAGTGTGTGTGTGTGTGTCAGTGTGTGTGTCAGTGTGTGTGTGTCAGTGTGTGTGTGTCAGTGTGTGTGTGTCAGTGTGTGTGTGTGTGTCAGTGTGTGTGTGTGTGTCAGTGTGTGTGTCAGTGTGTGTGTGTCAGTGTGTGTGTCACTGTGTGTGTGTCAGTGTGTGTGTGTGTCAGTGTGTGTGTGTGTCAGTGTGTGTGTGTGTCAGTGTGTGTGTGTGTCAGTGTGTGTGTGTGTGTGTCAGTGTGTGTGTGTGTGTGTCAGTGTGTGTGTGTGTCAGTGTGTGTGTGTGTGTCAGTGTGTGTGTGTGTGTCAGTGTGTGTGTGTGTGTCAGTGTGTGTGTGTGTGTGTCAGTGTGTGTGTGACCTGGTCAAGGCCTATGATACCATCAGTAGGCCTGGGCTCTGGGTCGTTCTTCGTGCTTTTGGAGTACCTGACCCTCTGCTCACGATCATTAAGGACCTTCATGATGGTGAGCGGGCCCCGGTAAACCTACGTGGCCGGGAGTCAGAGCCATTCCCTGTACACCTTGGGGTGCGACAGGGATGTCCTCTGGCTCCCACATTATTTAACATCTATTTTGACCACGTAGTTCGTGAAGCCTTCAATAGCTGTACCGGGGGAATCTCCATATGGTACAGATATAATGGGAGGCTAATCGATGCCCGGGTGCGGTCAAGGGATGGCTCCCTATTGCTCAACCACGTTATGTATGCTGATGACTTGGTAATAGCTGCTCAGTCAGAGGAGGAGTTGGAGACGCTGCTGCTGAGACTGGAGCGTGCCACTAAGAGGTGGGGCCTTACCATCAGCCCCACCAAAACTAAGCACCTGCCTGGGTATTTTGTACCATCGGACACTCCACCCCCACAACTCCCAATCGGTGATGGGGCAGTTGTGGAGAGAGTGGAGAGTTTCCCATACCTGGGCAGCAGAGGTCTCACTCCGAATCAGTCGAGCGGCAATATCTTTTCATCGGTTGCGTAACGCTGTGTGGAAGCTACCTGGTCTGTCGCTCCGCACTAAGCTTCAGGTCTTCTCGGCCACGGTCATTCCCTCCCTTCTCTACGCTTGCGAAACGTGGACCCCCCTAATGGAACATCTTCGCCGGTTAGAAACATTTAGGCTGGCCTGCCTACGATCCATCCTGGGTTTAACCAGACTGGATTGTGTGAGGAGCTCACAAATCCTTGAAAGATCTGGGCAAGGTCCCATCGGTGAGCTCCTTCGGCGGGCAAGGCTGCGATGGCTGGGTCATGTAGCCCGCATGCCCAGCCACCGCATGCCGAAACAGCTTTTGTTCGGCCGGATTGAGGGGGCAAAGCGGGCGCGGCACGGGCTAGAGAAGAGATGGAGTGATGTGGTACAGGAGGACGTGGAGCTGAGTGGACTTGCCGATGACTGGTACCAGCGGTGTCAAGATCGGCCTCTGTGGAGGAGGCTCGTGAAGGATGCTACTGGGCAGTTGGAGGCAGTCGCCCTCCAACAACAACGGAGGGCGGAGGAGCGACGCTCACAACAACGAGCGGAGCGCCGGGTGGCTAAAGCACAGCAGGTTGGCACAGTAGGGGGCACAGGTGGTGCATCAGCCAGTCATCTCAGTCAGTCGACCCGTGGCACCTGGGTCTGCCCCGTGACCTCCTGCCAGCGGGCGTTCGACACTTCACGTGGCCTCAGGGTGCACATAGCCTGGCACAAGCGTCGTGGTGACGTCACCGCCACTTAGTGGCGAATGGCGGTTGTTGTTGTGTGTATGTGTGTGTGTGAGTGAGAGTGTGTCTGTGTGTATGTGTGTGTACGTGTGTGAGTGTATATGTGTGTATGTGTGAGTGTGTGTGTGTGTATGTGTGAGTGTGTATATGTGTGTGTGTGTGAGAGTGTGTATGTGTGTGAGTGTGTGTGTGCGTGTGTGTGTATGTGTGAGTGTGTATGTGTGTGTGAGTGTGTGTGTGTATGTGTGAGTGTGTACATGTGTATGTGTGAGTGACAGTGTGTATGTGTGTATGTGTGCGAGTGTATATGTGTGTATGTGTGAGTGTGTGTGTATGTGTGTATGTGCGTGTGTGTTTGTATGTGTGTATGTGCGTGAGTGTGTGTGTGTGTGTGAGTGTGTGAGTGTGTGTGTATGTGTGTGTGAGTGTGTGAGTGTGTGTGTATGTGTGTATGTGCGTGTGTGTGTGTATGTGTGTATGTGTGTATGTGCGTGTGCGTGTATGTGTGTATGTGTGTATGTGCGTGAGTGTGTGTGTATGTGTGTGTGTGTATGTGAGTGTGTGAGTGTGTGTGTGAGTGTGTGAGTGTGAGTATGTGAGTGTGTGTGAGTGTGTGTGTATGTGTGTATGTGTGTGTGTATGTGTGTGTGTGTATGTGTGTATGTGTGTGTGAGTATGTGAGTGTGTGAGTGTGTAAGTGTGAGTGTGTAAGTGTGTGTGTGAACCCAGTGGCAGCCATTGGTGGGCTCAGGTCTCAGAGGTCATAGGTCACACGTTATTTTTGGACGAAATTGCGACGTTTCTGTGTGTTCACCTGCTGCAGATACATCGCTGGTTCGCAATGGCCATGTCTGTGGGTCTCTGTGTGGTGAGTCTGTGGGTCTCTGTGTGGTGAGTCTGTGGGTCTCTGTGTGGTGAGTCTGTGGGTCTCTGTGTGGTGAGTCTGTGGGTCTCTGTGTGGTGAGTCTGTGGGTCTCTGTGTGGTGAGTCTGTGGGTCTCAGTGTGGTGAGTCTGTGGGTCTCTGTGTGGTGAGTCTGTGGGTCTCTGTGTGGTGAGTCTGTGGGTCTCAGTGTGGTGAGTCTGTGGGTCTCTGTGTGGTGAGTCTGTGGGTCTCTGTGTGGTGAGTCTGTGGGTCTCTGTGTGATGAGTCTGTGGGTCTCTGTGTGGTGAGTCTGTGGGTCTCTGTGTGGTGAGTCTGTGGGTCTATGTGTTGTGAGTCTGTGGGTCTCTGTGTGGTGAGTCTGTGGGTCTCTGTGTGGTGAATCTGTGGGTCTCTGTGTGGTGAGTCTGTGGGTCTCTGTGTGGTGAATCTGTGGGTCTCTGTGTGATGAGTCTGTGGGTCTCAGTGTGGTGAGTCTGTGGGTCTCTATGAGTCTATGAGTCTGTGGGTCTCTGTGTGATGCGTCTGTGGGTCTCTATGAGTCTGTGGGTCTCCATGAGTCTGTGGGTCTCTGTGTGGTGAGTCTGTGGGTCTCTGTGTGGTGAGTCTGTGGGTCTCTGTGTGGTGAGTCTGTGGGTCTCTGTGTGGTGAGTCTGTGGGTCTCTGTGTGGTGAGTCGGTGGGTCTCTGTGTGATGAGTCTGTGGGTCTCTGTGTGGTGAGTCTGTGGGTCTCTGTGTGGTGAGTCTGTGGGTCTCTGTGTGGTGAGTCTGTGGGTCTCTGTGTTGTGAGTCTGTGGGTCTCTGTGTGGTGAGTCTGTGGGTCTCTGTGTGGTGAATCTGTGGGTCTCTGTGTGGTGAGTCTGTGGGTCTCTGTGTGGTGAATCTGTGGGTCTCTGTGTGATGAGTCTGTGGGTCTCTGTGTGGTGAGTCTGTGGGTCTCTATGAGTCTGTGGGTCTCCATGAGTCTGTGGGTCTCTGTGTGGTGAGTCTGTGGGTCTCTGTGTGGTGAGTCTGTGGGTCTCTGTGTGGTGAGTCTGTGGGTCTCTGTGTGGTGAGTCTGTGGGTCTCTGTGTGGTGAATCTGTGGGTCTCTGTGTGGTGTCTGTAGGTCTCTGTGTGGTGAGTCTGTGGGTCTCTGTGTGGTGAGTCTGTGGGTCTCTATCAGTCTGTGGGTCTCTATGAGTCTATGAGTCTGTGGGTCTCTATGAGTCTGTGGGTCTCTATGAGTCTATGAGTCTGTGGGTCTCTATGAGTCTGTGGGTCTCTATGAGTCTGTGGGTCTCTATGAGTCTGTGTGTCTCTATGAGTCTGTGTGTCTCGGGCTATCCCATTACCAGCTGTGACGAACGAGGCATGGGGGAGGAGTCGGAAGTGAATCATCTCAGTCAGTCACGTGACCTCCTCCTGCACCTAGCCTGGCACATAGTCACTACCACTCGCTACTAACAGCACTTGCCCCTACAGCCCTGCCAGAGGCTACCTGGGGGATCTTTGTCTGTGTATAGGCGCTGCTGCTACTCGCTACTAACAGCACTTGCCCCTACAGCCCTGCTAGAGGCTACACGGGGGATCTTTGTCTGTGTATAGGTGCTGCTGAGTGACTGAGCGAGTGATGGAGTGAGTGACTGAGTGAATGACTAAGTGTGAGAGTGACTGAATTAATGACTGAGTTAGTGACTGAGTGACTGACTGAGTGAGTGACTAAGTGTGAGAGTGACTGACTGAGTGAGTGACTAAGTGTGAGAGTGACTGACTGAGTGAGTGACTGAGTGAATGACTGAGATAGTGACTGAGTGAGTGATTAAGTGAATGACTGAGTGTGTGACTGAGTGAGTGACTGAGTGAATGACTGAGTGACTAAGTGAGTGACTGAGTGAATGACTGAGATAGTGACTGAGTGAGTGATTAAGTGAATGACTGAGTGTGTGACTGAGTGAATGACTGAGTGAGTGACAAGGGGAATGACTGAGATAGTGACTGAGTGAGTGACTGAGTGAGTGACTAAGTGTGAGAGTGAGTGACTGAGTGAGTGAGAGAGTGTAAGTCTGTGTGTGAGTGTGTGAGTGTAAGTCTGTGTAAGAGTGTGAGTCTGTGTGTGAGTGTGTGAGTCTGTGTAAGGGTGTGAGTCTGTGTGTGAGTGTCAGTGTGTGAGTGTAAGTCAGTGTGTGAGTGAGAGTGTGAGTGTTTGAGTGTGAGTAAGTCTGTGTGAGTCTGTGTGTGAGTGCGAGTGTGTGTTAGTGAGTGTGTGAGTGTGAGTGTGTGAGTCTGTGTAAGAGTGTGAGTCTGTGTTTAAGTGTGTGAGTGTGAGTGTGTGAGTCTGTGTGTGAGTGTGTGAGTCTGTGTAAGAGTGTAAGTCTGTGTGTGAGTGTGTGTGTGAGTCTGTGTAAGAGTGTGAGTCTGTGTGTGAGTGTAAGTCTGTGTGAGTCTGTGTGTGAGTGCGAATGTGTGTGAGTGAGTGTGAGAGTGTGTGTGAGTCTGTGTAAGAGTGTGTGTCTGTGTGTGAGTGTCAGTGTGTGAGTGTAAGTCTGTGTGTGAGTGTGAGAGTGTAAGTCTGTGTGTGAGTGAGAGTGTGAGTGTGTGAGTGTGAGTAGGTCTGTGTGAGTCTGTGTGTGAGTGGAATAATCCCGTTTGGTCACGGGGAGGTTATGGGTGGTGTTGAATGTCAGAGGGACGTGGACTCACGCACACAAATACGAATGTGCCCGGGTAGCTGACACCGGCTCTTGGGCCAAGTGCTCTTAGTCAGTGGCGTTTTCCCACTCACTCACCCACCCAATCAATGACCCGCCCGCTCACCCACTCACTCACCCATCCACCCACCCACTCACCCACTCAATATCCCACTCATCCACCCATTCGCTCGGCTACTCACTCACTCGCTCACCCATCCCCCCACTCACTCAATGACCCACCCACTCACTCACTCGCCCTAAAACACTCACTCCACTCACTCACCCACCCACTCACCCACTCACTCACTCACCCCTACCCACTCATTCACTTACCTATCCACCCACTCACTCACCCACTCACTCACTCACCCATCCACCCACTCACTCACTCACTCACCCACTCACTCACTCGCCTACCCACTCACTCTCTCACCCATCCACCCACTCACCCATTCACTCACCCACTCACTCACCCATCCACCCACTCATTAAACCCACTCACTCGCCTACCCACTCACTCACCTATCCACCCACTCACCCAGCCACTCAATGACCCACCCATTCACCCACCTAGTGACCACTCACCTACCCACCCACACTCACTCACTCTCCCACTTATTCACTCACCCATCCACTCACTCACTCAACCACCTGTTCACCGACCCACTCACTCACCCACGTACCTACCCAGCTACTCAGTCACTCACCCACGCACCCACCCACCCACTCGCCCACCCACCCACTCACCCACTCATTCACCTACCCACCCACCTACCCACCCACCACTCACTCACCTACCCACCCAGGCACCTACCCAGCCACTCACTCACCTACCCACCCACCTACCTACCCACCCACTCACTCACCTACCCACCCACTCACTCGCCCACCCACTCACCCACTCACCTACCCACCCACTCACTCACCTACCCACTTACCCACCCACCTACTCACCCACTCACTCACCTACCCACTCATTCACCTACCCACCCACTCACCTACCCACCCACCTACCCACCTACTCACCTACCTACCCACCCACTCTCCCACCCACCCACCAACCCACTCACCTACCCATCCACCCACTTATCTACCCACCCACCCACTCACTCACCTACCTACCCACCCACCCACTCACCTACACACCCACCCACTCACCTACCCACCCACCCACTCACTCACCTACCTACCCACCCACCCACCCACTCACCTACCCACCCAGCCACCCACTCACCTACCCACCCACCCACTCACTCACCTACCTACCCACCCACCCACCCACTCACCTACCCACCCAGCCACCCACTCACCTACCCACCCACCCACTCACTCACCTACCTACCCACCCACCCACCCACTCACTCACCTACCCACCCACTCACCTACCCACCCAGCCAACCCTTCACCTACCCACCCACCCACTCACCTACCCACCCACCCACTCATCTACCCACCCACTCACCCACCCACTCACCTACCCACCCACTCACCTACCCACCCACTCACCCACCCACCCACTCACCTACCCACCCATTCACCCACTCACCCACCCACCCACTCACCTACCCACCCACTCACACACCCACTCATCTACCCACCCACTCACCTACCTACCCACTCACCTACTCACCCACTCACCTACCCACCCACCTACTCACCTACCCACCCACCCACCCCTCTCTCTGAGAGTTGCAGCGTTTAAGCATTCACCAGGGTATGCCGGTTCGAGCCGAACCGCCGGCCTTTCGACGTTCCGGGCACACCCCCTCCCCCCACCTCCAGCACCAAGGAGCAGCAGCAGCAGCTGTGCTGCCAGCAACAATCAGCACCAATTAAGTGGCAATTAGCAGCAGCGCGTGGCGCGTGTTTGTGTTAACGTAGTGAGAGCGTGGCGCGTGTTTGCGATGCTTAGCGAAGTTTGTTTTCGAGGCTGAGTTGACCTAGGGGTGTCCCAGGTCAATGGGTCTCAAGCACAATCTCCCCCCCACACTCTCCCCCCACTCCCCCCACTCTCCCTCCCACTCTACCTCCCACTCTCCCCCACTCTCCCTCCCACTCTCCCTCCCACTCTCCCCCCTCTCCCTCCCCCTCTCCTCCCACTCTCCCTCCCACTCTCCCCCCTCTCCCTCCCACTCTCCCCCCACTCTCCCTCCCACTCTCCCTCCCACTCTCCCCTCCCACTCTCCCTCCCACTCTCCCCCTCTCCCCCCCCACTCTCCCTCCCACTCTCCCTCCCACTCTCCCACCTCCCACTCTCCCTCCCACTCTCCCCTCTCCCTCCCACTCTCCCCCCTCTCCCCCCCACTCTCCCCCCCACTCTCCTCCCACTCTCCCTCCCACTCTCCCCCCCACTCTCCCTCCCACTCTCCCCCCTCTCCCTCCCTCTCTCCCTCCCACTCTCCCTCCCACTCTCCCTCCCACTCTTTCTCCCCCTCCCACTCTCCCTCCCACTCTCCCCTCTCCCTCCCAACTCTCCCCCCTCTCCCCTCCCACTCTCCCTCCCACTCTCCCCTCCCACTCTCCCCCCTCTCCCTCCCACTCTCCCCCCCCACTCTCCCTCCCACTCTCCCCCCTCTCCCTCCCACTCTCCCCCCCACTCTCCCTCCCACTCTCCCCCTCTCCCTCCCACTCTCCCCCCCACTCTCCCTCCCACTCTCCCTCCCACTCTCCCTCCCACTCTCCCTCCCACTCTTTCTCCCCCTCCCACTCTCCCTCCCACTCTCCCCTCTCCCTCCCACTCTCCCCCCTCTCCCTCCCACTCTCCCTCCCACTCTCCCTCCCACTCTCCCCCCTCTCCCTCCCACTCTCCCCCCACTCTCCCTCCCACTCTCCCCCTCTCCCTCCCACTCTCCCCCCCACTCTCCCTCCCACTCTCCCCCCTCTCCCTCCCACTCTCCCCCCCACTCTCCCTCCCACTCTCCCTCCCACTCGCCCCCCTCTCCCTCCCACTCTCCCCCCCCACTCTCCCTCCCACTCTCCCCCCCACTCTCCCCCCACTCTCCCTCCCACTCTCCCTCCCACTCTCCCTCCCACTCTCCCTCCTCTCCCTCCCACTCTCCCCCCTCTCCCTCCCACTCTCCCCTCCCACTCTCCCCCCCCCCCCCAACTCTCACTTGTGGTGTTGACAGTGCCCATCAGCGGGGCTCTTGAAGTGTGGTTCCAACCCCGTGGGCCGCCCTGGTGAACTCAACTAAACTAACCCACTTAACAAACTACACTAACTAAACTAACTCACTTAACAAACTTTACTAACTAACTAACTCACTAAACTAACTAAACTAAGTCACTTAACAAACTAAACTAACTCACTAAACTAACTCACTAAACTAACTCACTAAACTAACTAAACTAACTAACTAACTCAACTAAACTAACTCAACTATCTACACTAACTAAACTATACTAACTAAACTAACTAACTCAACTAACCTAACTAAACTAACTCAAGTAACCTAACTAACTCAACTAAACTAACTCAACTAAACTAACTCAACTATCTACACTAACTAAACTAACTCAACTAAACTAACTAAACTAACTAACCTAACTAAACTAACTCAACTAAACTAAATAAACTAACTAACTCAACTAAACTAACTAAACTAACTAAACTAACTAAACTAACTAAACTAACTCAACTAAACTAACTCAACTATCTACACTAACTAAACTATACTAACTAAACTAACTAACTCAACTAACCTAACTAAACTAACTCAAGTAACCTAGCTAACTCAACTAAACTAACTCAACTATCTACACTAACTAAACTAACTCAACTAAACTAAATAAACTAACTAAACTAACTAACCTAACTAAACTAACTCAACTAAACTAAATAAATTAACTAACTCAACTAACCTAACTAAACTAACTAACCTAACTAAACTAACTAAACTAACTCACTAAACTAACTAAACTAACTCACTTAACTAACTAAACTAACTAAACTAACTAACTTAACTAAACTAAACTAACTCAACTAAACTAAATAAACTAACTAACTCAACTAACCTAACTAAACTAACTAACCTAACTAAACTAACTAAACTAACTCAACTAACCTAACTAAACTAACTAAACTAACTCAACTAACCTAACTAAACTAACTAAACTAACTCCACTAACTAAACTAACTCACTAAACTAACTACACAAAGTAAACTAACTAAACTAACAATCTAAACTAACTAAACTAAATAAACTAAGTAAACTAACTAAACTAATTAACTAAACTAACTAAACTAACTTGGTAAAGTCACCACGTAGAAGGGAAACAATAAAATAATAAAAATATATTTTTAATTATTCTGGGTTCTTTCGGTAAAGTCACCACGTAGAAGGGAAACAATTAAATAATAAATATATATTTTTTATTATTCTGGGTTCTTTCGGTAAAGTCACCACGTAGAAGGGAAACAATAAAATAATAAAAATATATTTTTAATTATTCTTGGTTCTTTAGGTAAAGTCACCACGTAGAAGGGAAACAATAAACTTATAAAAAATATATATTTTAATTATTCTTGGTTCTCTAGGTAAAGTCACCACGTAGAAGGGAAACAATTAAATAATAAATATATATTTTAAATTTTTCTGGGTTCTTTCGG